>NC_061087.1:103488388-103515888 GCF_015104395.2 Macrobrachium nipponense | reverse complement strand
GAGAGAGAGATGGGAAACAAAACAGCAGAAAATAAGACTAATCAAGGAGAGAGAGAGAGAGAGAGAGAGAGAGAGAGAGAGAGAGAGAGAGAGAGAGAGAGAGAGAGATGGAGGACAAAGCAGAGAGAGAATAATTATGAAGATACAATGTAGACGTCTACAGATATGAATACTTCACATTACGGTGGAGAAATGCAGTAATATGTAATTCATAACCGACGGAAAAATGTGATTAGAAAAATGTTATTGTTTTCAATAAGTTCATGATAACATTCATGATAATTCGCTTTACACGGTTGTCGCTTGCATCATGTTTTTTTTTATTCTGTCCGTGTTCACTCATAAATCCTATTTGTTGGCAGAAGCATAGACATACAACACATACTATCTTCTTTTATGAAATGTCTCATGAATGATTTCAGCCATTTCATACAAATTTTGATGAATTGCTGATCACCCACAAGATATACTAAAAACAGAGACATACTGGATATTTAGGAAAACAAAAGCCCATACATCTCTTAATATACCTATATATATATATATATATATATATATAGATATATATATATATATATATATATATATATATATATATATTATATATATATAATTTATAATGCGTGTGTGTTTTTATATAAATGCCTTTCCGTAACCGCTTCTAACATGAAACCCAAACCCCCAAGTTAACGGCTTTCGTACTCCACGCAAAAAAATAAAAAAAAAACTGAATAGCCCAATATCTGAACAGAAAATCAAACGTGATTATCAAAAAATCCCAAAGTAAAAAAAGAAGAGATTAAAGTCCATAATGACCCAAAACAAAGTGCGACCGTTTTCATAATCGTACTGAAAACAGACAAAGAGGAGGAGGAGGAGGAGGAGGAGGAGGAGGAGGAGGAGGAGGAGGAAGGAGGAGGATGAGAGTAATTGCATTCGTGTGTTTGCCGATGAGATACTAATTTTGCTACTGCTGCTCTCTCTCTCTCTCTCTCTCTCTCTCTCTCTCTCTCTCTCTCTCTCTCATTCTGCTACTAAAAATGTAAAAATCTTTCAGTAAAACTCACAAAGGTAAGCCACTTAATATTCGTGCGAATTGTATACATAAAGCCATAGAGCAAGTAAGTATCTACAAAGTGTCCTTAAGTCTAAAATATGCGGGTTGTTTTAAATTTCTCTTTCGATTCAAGGATTGAAAAATTATATATTGTCATTGCTGCCACAATTTCCAATTCATCGTGATTGTCATTTTGCGCAATCATGAATCCGCGTGATTGTAATTTACCCTTGATTGTGTTCGGCGTAATCACACTGCCGTATAGCTTATGTTACAAGTGGATTTTCCTGTGTGTGTGTGTTTTATATATATATATATATATATATATATATATATATATATATATATATATACTACATATGTATGTGTAGGTGTATATATATATATATATATATATCTATATATATATATATATTATATATATATATATATATATATATATATATATATATATATACTATATATATATTTTCATATACCACCAAAAGTATTCCACTAAGAAGATTTCTACCGCTCCTCCAACGGGGGTGGGGGGAGGGGGGGGATGGGGGGGGCGGGGGGGCAAGATTTCGGGGGAAAAAATGCCTCGGGGAGACAACTGCAGAGAAGAAGAAGAAGAAGAAGAAGAGGAAGAAGAGGAATTTCTCAATAATTAGCAGCAGTTGTTCCTATCTGTTCCTACCTGTGAAATCTAGACATGTCACATGGAGGTTGGCATTCGCGCTCCTGAAGTTATCGCCAATATTATTATTATTATTATTATTATTATTATTATTATTATTATTATTATTATTATTATTATTATTATTATTATTACTTTTGTTGATGTTGTCTTGGATAGAGAACCCTCTTTGAGCCAAAACATCGTTATAAAGAATTGCAATTTTATTATTATTATTATTTTATTATTATTATTATTATTATTATTATTATTATTATTATTATTATTATTATTATTATTATCTTCGTCAAAACATTTCCATTATTAACCAGTCACTAGCCTGCCGGAGCAAGAGAGAGAGAGAGAGAGAGAGAGACTGTGAGAGAGGTAGGAAGGACAAAATTAAAGAAAATGATAAGACATATCAACGGAGACAAATAAGAGAAAGATAAACAGAGAGAGAGAAAGAGAGAGAGAGAGAGAGAACTAATCAACTGGAAAATTCCCGTGGGAGCAAGAGAGCATTTACAGAATAAAAAAATATTCCAAAGACATGTTCTCGCAGAATGTGCAATTCTGACCTCATAGCAAATACAACGGATGAGCAAAAATGTTTCGTCAAACTCTTGACGCGAATCACTGTTTCATCAGAATATAAAATGTCAGCAGTGAGATCGCCTTCCTCTTTCGTTTCTTGTCAGGAATATGTCAGAAGTCAGTCGTTGCAGTTGTCAGAAATACAGCAGAACATGGCAGTTCTTGATAAAACACATTCTTCTGCCGTTTCTTGTCGTGAAAAACAACCGGAAGGTAGTAGTTCTTCTAGTCAAAAATTTGGGATACAAAAGTTCTAGAAAAATTACAGCAGGAACTCCTCCCTCCCCTCCTCCTCCTCCTCCTCCTCCTCCTCCTCTTCCTATGCAGTTTCTAGTAAAAAATTCAGGTTAATTTAATTATTCGTCTATGCAATTTATTAACCAATTCATGTATTCATTTCTCCAATTTATCAATCGGTTTATTTAGCTATGTATGAAATTTATTAATCCGATTATCTATTCGGGTACGAAATTTATTAGTGAACTTGTTCATTCATTTATGCAATTCATAAATCATCTTAATCATTCATGTATGCAATCTACTAATCAGTTTATCTATTCATTTATGCAATTTATTGATCAGTTTATTTATTCACTCATAAAAAACTTATTACTCTACTTATTCATTCATTTATGCAATTTGCTAATCAGTCTATTCATGCATCTATGCAATTTATCAATAAATCTATATATTAATTAATGCAATTTATCAATAAATTTATATATTAATTTATGCAAGTTATCAATGAGTGTATTTATTTAATTATGCAATTTATTAATATATTTTCTTATTTATGCAATTTATTAATCAATCTATTGATTAATTCGTGCAATTTAGTAATAAATTTATATATTTATCCAATTTACTAATCATTTATTCAATCATTTATGTAATTCATTAATAAATTTATATATAAATTTATGCCATTCATTAATCATTTATCAATTCATTTAAGTAATTTATTAATATATTTATATCTATGCAATTTATTAATAAAATTACATATCTATGCAATTTATTAATCATTTATTAATTCATTTATGCAATTTATTAATATATTTATTAAATCATTTATGCAATTTATGAATCAATTTATACATTAATTTATGCAATTTATGAATGAAGTTATTAATTCATTTATACGATGTAAAAAAAATAAAATCTACAGAATCAATCCATCAATTGTCAGAGAGCTATTTACGTCAGTAATCCTGGAAGTACAATACAAGAAAGCATCACGACTGTTGGAGGAGAATCAGGCGTCTGAAAAATGAATGGGACTTTTTTGAAGGAGTTTGCATTCTCCCATTCACAACGAGCACACGTTTTTCCGACATCTTTTTACTAACAATACTGGCCTTTTTGCGGTGCATTTTGACTGCAGGGAGGTAAAAGACAACTCAGAACGTGCTCCAGGGGTCGACTCCCCCTCAACCCCAAAATTCTTTCACACGATTCTTCGGCAGTATCTTTATAAGCAATTTGTTGGGTCGTTTTGAGTGGGTGTCCGCCGATCAGAAAACTGTTTTATTTAACTAAATTTGTAACTTTAATTGCTTATAATTATTAATTCATTAGTTTATCAATTCATCTTGTTTTCCATTCTTAATAACTAACTTCGTCTTTCTGCATAGCCTGTGATCTACTGTAACTTCTATCAAATGAACGCCAAATATTTTGTTGAACCTTGCAGTTCAAGTCAATGGTACCTTGTTGGCTTGTTCCATATGAATACGGGATTACCTTCTAATTATAATAATAATAATAATAATAATAATAATAATAATAATAATAATAATAATAATGCAACTGAAAAGTGGCATGATTCAGTAGCAAAAGCCCTCCACAGGAGTCTGTGCAAGAAACACCAGCTAGCTTGCAGTAATAAGTGCTACGAGCACCAACCCGAAGGAGTGATAGAAAACGATCAGGCAAAGATCCTCTGGGACTATGGTATCAGAACAGATAGGGTGATATAGGGTGATACGTGCAAATAGACCAGACGTGACGTTGATTGACAAAGTCAAGAAGAAATATCCCACTCATTGATGTCGCAATACCATGGGGACACCAGAGTTGGAAGAGAAAGAGAGGGAAAAAAAGGATAAGTATCAAGATCTGAAAAATAGAAATAAGAAGGATATGGGATATGCCAGTGGAAATCGTACCCATAAATCATAGGAGCACTAGGCACGATCCCAAGATCCCTGAAAAGGAATCTAGAAAAACTAGAGGCTGAAGTAGCTCCAGGACTCATGCAGAAGAGTGTGATCTAGAAACGGCGCACATAGTAAGAAAAGTGATGGACTCCTAAGGAGGCAGGATGCAACCCGGAACCCCACACTATAATACCACCCAGTCGAATTGGAGGACTGTGATTGAGCAAAAAAAAAAAAAAACAAAAAAAAAAAAAAAAAAAAAAAAAATAATATAATAATAATAATAAGTCAAGGGAGAATGAAATAGTAGATTAAACAAAGGAAATACGAACGAAATAAGATCACAGTAAAACCAGAGGCGTGAGAGATACCCACACGCACACACGCACACACACATGATGCCTGGTTTATCACACGTAATTGGAATCGAAATGCCATGAATGGTAATGCAATTCCGAATTCCCGGACGCCGCTCTGACTGGAATCGGGAATTTTTTTTTCTATTCTCTGTAATTATTGTCTATTGGAAATCAATTTGAATTTGCGGTGTATCGCTTCGATGCGCACCTGTGACAGCTCTCTGGCGATGTTCTGTGAATATCTTTATGGATATATATATATATATATATATATATATATATATATATATATATATATATATATATATATATATATATATATATATATATATATATATATATATATATATAGTATATATATAGAACTAACAAACAAAAGAGTGTGGTCCAACGAATAAATATATATATATATATATATATATATATATATATATATATATATATATATATATATATTATATATATATATATATATATATATATATATATATATAGTATATAATATATATAAACTATCAAACAAATGAGAGTGTGGTCCACCAAAATAAATTTCCGACTCACATCGGCATCGAAAGCCCAAATAAAAGGAGGCCAAGGCGCTACCAACTGACCCACACAAGGTTAACTATAGTAGACCCACTCAACCATGCATTTGACGTCTAGGCCAGTCCGTTACGACGCTCCTGATTGGCTGTTGATAAGCCAATCACAGAGCTGGAAATTCTCCTCAGTCTCTCGAGAGCGTTCACATAGGCAGGATGTATGATCCACCTCTCCTAAGGTATACTTTTGAAAGACGTATCCCTCAAGAGAGGTGGAACATAGATCCTACCCATGTGAACTTTCTCGAGAGACTGATGAGAGTTTCCAGCCTTATGATTGGCTTATCAACAGCCAATCAGGAGCGTCGTAAGGGACTGGCTTAGACATCAAATGCACGGTTATGACTCAAATATAGTTGCGCCACGGCCTCCTATAATTTGAGAGACGGGTTCGAACCGAACCCCAGTGTGAGTCAGGAATCAATATCTAAAATCAGGGAGGCAAAAGGGTATATAATATTTTCCTTTTGCCTCATTGATTTGAACAAGCAATTCGGGATGAAGCAGCGAGACCTACACGCTTCGTCTTAACCCTGGCTGCTACAAACCACAGTTGACTAACACCAAGTTCCCAACTCCCTGCAGAGGTATGAGCAGTACAATGAAAATTTAAGGACATCATCTACATCGTTCGTTCTCACCCAGGATTCGAATCCCCGCCCTGGTCTTGATAGACCTAAGTCTATATAGATTGACAGTTAGATACATAGGTAAATAGATAGGCAAGATAAACAGATTGTTGGACAGATACAGAGTCATACAGATAAGGGCATATTTACTGAAGTCAGCACTGAAAGAAGCAGACAGATAAGGTCATATTTACTGAAGTCAGCACTGAAAGAAGCATAACCATAAACGCTTGCAGGAAAATCCGGAGGAAAAACAATTGTGTAAACACATAATTTTTCCTCTCCTTCCATTTCCTCGTTCGCAGGCACTTGTTGCCTGCCTGCTATCTTGGCACTGGGGGAAAAATAATGGACAATATTCAGCGAGTCTGACTTTTAAAAAGAAGAAGAAAAAAAAAGGGAAGGTAAACAAAAAACGAGGGTTAGGGCCGCGATGGAGGGGAAACTCCTGCAAAGCTGTTGAAGGGGAAACTCCTGCAAACCCGTTTTCTCTCCCTTTCTTCCTGTTATGATGGCGTTACGTAAGCCTCCCTAGGCGTCCCCCAAATCAACCCCAACTCTTTCGAGGGGGAACGTTTCCCTCCGTTTATTGGATTATTGACTGAATTTTCCTCTACCTTTTTCCGCGGAGACAAAAAAACGAACAGGTGAAAGGCACCGCAGGTGAGATGCGGAAACGTAGCGTCAGCGACGTCAGGTCAGGTTATAAGGAAAGGTGGGACGCCCCAGAAAAAGCTGGACCCTTCCTGGCGGGGGGGAGGGGGAGGGGTGGGCTAGGAGGCTTTGTCCGACGGGCGAAAAATCTGGGGGAACGCTCTTCAAGTCAAATAAAGCGTTGCATCCCTTTTATTCAGCTTCTGGGATTAAACCTTGGAACTGTCTAAGCTGAATAGAAAACGCACAAAGGTTGACCAGGACTGTGACTGCCAAGCGTTCATATCTGCCATCTTCTTTTTGACGAAGTTTGGAGGCTTTTTTATAGGTTTATCTAGCTGTCTTTCATATTTTGTTTTTTTCAACTGGGACATAGATAGGTTAGATAGAGCGATGGCTTTGCCTTTAAAAACGGTTTTTTTTTTGTTTAAGAGAATTGCCTGTCGTTTCAAATGACTCTGCAAGATGATGATGATGATGATGTTTTAAACTTGCTTTCGTTTGTTTTCCCTTTCACATTCGCTATCTTCCGCTCTTCTTGGAAGAACACGAAAAACAACATCAATATATATATATATATATATATATATATATATATATATATATATATATATATCTATATATATAGATAATATATATATATACACGCATTAAGCTACAAATGTCCCTTTGATATCTATTCGCTCTACCCCTAGAATTAAACAATATATTTTCATACATGCTAACTGAAGGGGAATTTTTAGTTGATAATCGGGACTACAGCGAATTAGATATTATAGGACATTCGTAGCTTAATGCGTATATATGAATCACGGTGATGTGATCAAACTCATATAGTATATACATACCTATATATAATATAATAAAATATATATACATATATATATATATATATATATATATATATATATATATATATATATATATATATATATATATGTGTGTGTGTGTGTGTGTGTGTGTGTGTGTGTGTGTGTGTGTGTGTGTGTGTGTATTTAAACAGCGAGTTGCAGAAGTAACAGAAAAAAACAAACAGAAAATAAAAGTGAGAGAAAAACATACGAAGGACACGTTCCAGCATAGACGCTTCCTATCACTGTTAAGGAACGAAATGCAGCCCAAGATTTTTCACATGTAAAACAATTCCTGGAGCTCCCGATAAGAGCAAATAAATAGAGAGAGAGAGAGAGAGAGAGAGAGAGAGAATACTTTCCATGTAGCTTGTAAGGTGTACTAACAAGTCAAAGGCCTCACGGGAAATGATGATAACTACATTATGTTAATGAATTCCATTTTTATCTAATATTTTTTTCAGATGTATCCTTTGTGATTGTGATCACGCGGAGAATGATGAGAATGGTGTAATATATTGTTTGTTTTTTTTTTTTTTTTTCATTAGAGTATAGTAGTTTTTTTATTTCGTCTCTCCTTCATATCCAAAGGTTTATAAGTTAAGTATATCTTAGTCTTACCAGACCACTGAGGTGATCAACAGCTCTCCTAGGGCTGGGCCCGAAGGATTTTAGATATTTTTACGTAGCTAGGAACCAACTGGTTACCTAGCAACGGGACCTACAGCTTATTGTGGAATCCGAACCACATTATATCGAGAAATTAATTTCTATCACCAGAAATAAATTCCTATGGTTCCACATTAGCCGAGCCGAGAGTCGAACTTCGGACCACCAGATTGGTAGCCGAGCGCGACTCTACTCGCCAACGAGGGACCTTCCAGAGGTTATAAAGACTCTTAGATATGACCTGATGTGACTGATTGAAATTGACACTTGAAGCCTGAAACCAGGTTCAGTTTATTACCTTCAGGTCAAAAGTGAGGTCGAAACCATAAATGATATATCCTACGCAATTCTAATTGTAATTTCGTTACGACATTGTTACAGATACTTTAGAAGAAAAAGGAGTGTTGGTGCTCTTTTAAGATATCGCTTTGCGAGTTTTATACCAAAAATGTTGATTAAAATCTTGCGACGTAATTAGCCTCGAAAATATCATGAAGTATTTTACTCATTAGAACTCACTCAATAGCAATAATACTAATAGCATTGCCAATCCAATCTCTGTTTTCAAACGAAGGACTTTTGATCGGACGAAACTATGCTATAAATATCTACGGATATGATCATCTTATAAAACACATTGTTGACGGATTTGACAATAATTTTATATAACACCTCCTAATAGGTTATTTATTATTTATTTATTTATTTATTTATTTATTTATTATTTATATTTTGCGATTCATCCAAGAAGAATGGGATCAAAATATATACAATGTATACAATAGGATGTAAACATAAATATTTAAGGACTTTGATCAGCTTATAAATAATATATTCCTGACCAATATTTTTTTATGATAATATACAATATTTTTTCTTTTTTTTTATACTACTATTACTTATATCTGACGATTCATCCTCGAAAAAACAAATTGATTAAAAAAAAGATTTTGAGACGCAGACCAGCTTAAAATGGGATTTTATATTTATTTTTGTTTTTTGTCAAAAATATGACGATTATTTTATTAAAATGTTCTTATTATAAGTATCAAATGAGTATTTATTCTGGGGCTTAAACTTGTATTTCAGTTTGGAAAACAATGCGTGATCATACCTCCAGCTTACTTAGGGCGCGTGCTAAAATCTACAGTCAAATACAGCGTTGTTTCACCAACGAAAATAAAATAAATACGCTATATTTTATCAGAAATAATTGTTCTGTACTGTTTAACATGCACATTATTTATTTTTTACATTTTCATGCTAATAAATAAATCATAAATATACCCATCCTGAAATTCCTGTATCTTTAATGCCGCGAAACACCTTTTTCAGACCTTTTCAGGCTTTTTCCATAGCGTTTTCCTACCAAACGCCCCCCCGCCCCCCCCCCCCCCCCCCCAACAAGAACAACAACAGCAAGAACAATAACAAAACAACACCAACAACATTGTAGCTAGCAGGCTTACTCCCCCGAGTAAGCGAAAATGATAAAAGGAAGATCTGGAAACCGTACAGAAGTAGAAACTCGAAAAGACGTATTAAGAAATCGCCTCTTTGCTTTGTTTGTCAGATTGTTTCTCACGTCTCCGCTTTTGTTTGTTTGACGAGGTGGCTTTGTTGTTTCGTAGGAGGAAAAAACCTCTCGTGGTTCTCTTCGCTGTTTATGTGAGGAGCAATACAGATTTTTTTCCCCAGCCATTTTAGGAGTGTATGGAACCGAGTGTATTCATGAGTATGCGCAGTGATACTGAAATGAACACACCTCACACAGCATAGTTACACACTGTATAGATATACACGCATATATACACATGAAGAGGAATTTCAAAGTGGGACATTTCTTGGAAAAGATGATAATAATGGAAGAGAGGCTGGATCATAAAAGTTCAATTCATGATTACTTTTTTTATTTTTAACGAAGGTTCTCTTGTATTTAAAGAATCACAGTAATCCTGTAGTATTTACCGTCATTATTCGTTGCGCGGTATGCTAAGATTGTTTAACATTTTAAAAAGTGTTTGAAGAATTACAATAATCCATTACATTGTTTATCAATATTTTTCGTACTGCATTACGAAGCTAAACTAAATTGGTGGAATGGAATTTCAATAAGAAATAAAAGAATAGTACTTTTGTCACAGGTAAGTAAGACTTGGCAGGTACAAAAAGTAAAAAACAACAAAATGAACAAAATTCACTATTGCTTTTCAACATCTTTTTGTACCTACATTAAGAAGCCAACTTAAATTGATGAAATTTCATAATAAAATAAAAGAATAGTACTTCTGTTACAGGTAACTAAGACTTGGCAGGTACAAAAAGTAAAAAAGAATACAAAAATTAAATCCACTATTGTATTTCAACTATTTTTTGTAACTGCATTAATAACCAAAATAAAAGAATAAGATAGCTCTATTGTCACATGTAAGAAGGACTTGGTAAGGTACATAAAATGAAAATCTAAAAAATACAAAAACAAAAGAAAAAATGCACTGTAACTGTCCGCGCGGAGATACTGACTGATAGGTACAGGAATTGTTCGCCATTGCAGATGGAAATGAATGATGTTCTGCTTTTATCTTTTTTACTTTTTTTTTTTAACTTTTTTTAATTTTTTTTAATGTTTTTTTTTTTTTTACTTTTTTCCGTGACGCCGAAGCAAAGAATGGATCTACGATTGACTTTTGCCTATATCTATATATATATATATATATATATATATATATATATATATAGATATATATAGTATATATATATATCTATATATATATATATAGATATATATATGTATATATATATATATATATATATATATATATATATATATATCTATATATATATATATATATATAGTAGATATATGATATATATACACAATATATATAAATATATATATATATATATATATATATATATATATATATATATATATATATATATATATATATATGTATGTATGTATGTATGTATATATATATATATATATATATATACATATAACATACATATGTTATATACACATCTATATACGTATATATAGTATAAATATATTCCAGAGTACCTGGAAATAATTGCTCAATTGGACACGTCAACTTCAAAAGGGCCCAAAGAACGCTACCTGGAACGTGAGCGACCGTTTAGCAACACCTTCACGGAAACTGGGGAAGGATTTGCCAATAACAAAGTGATGGGAGACAGGAATGCAGAGGAAGGGAAGAGAGAGAGAGAGAGAGAGAGAGAGAGAGAGAGAGAGAGAGAGAATATAGGAATTGGGAAAGGTTCTGAAAATGTTTAAGAAAAAACGTATAAGGAAATGTAAAGAGAACTTGAGAGAGAGAGAGAGAGAGAGAGAGAGAGAGAGAGAATAGGGATTGGGAAAGGTTCTGAAAATGGTTAAGAAAAAAACGTATAAGGAAATGTAAAGAGAGAGAGAGAGAGAGAGAGAGAGAGAGAGAGAGAGAGAGAGAGAATAGGAATTGGGAAAGGTTCTGAAAATGGTTAAGAAAAAACGTATAAGGAAATGTAAAGAGAACTTGAGAGAGAGAGAGAGAGAGAGAGAGTATAGGAATTAGGAAAGGTTCTGAAAATTTTTAAGAAAAACGTATAAGAAAATGTAATGAGAACTTTTGAGAGAGAGAGAGAGAGAGAGAGAGAGAGAGAGAGAGAGAGAGAGAGAGAGAGAGAGAGAGCGGATGGAGGAGGAAAGATGGTGAATTTTCTGATGGTGATTCTACGAGGCCGTCGGCAGAGGCAACTAAGTTTCTTCTAGAAGCCTAATTAGATCTAAAAGTGAGAAGATACAAAAAAAAAGTTATGTTTTCTGGTCACAGAAAGCAAAAGCTGGAGGAATAACATATTGCTTTCGTTGCTAGCAACTAAAATGCTAATTTGACAAATTCTACACTGCTTGTATCAATACTGAATTGGAAACATGTCATAATTATTGATATTTTGCATTCAGATTAATTGTTGGTGGGCAAAAATACAGCAATATACCCAGAAAATTCTTAAGATACCAAACTGTCTCCTTCCTAATCATTGTAGTAAACGTATAATAATAATAATAATAATAATAATAATAATAATAATAATAATAATAATAAATAATAATAATAATAATAATAATGATGATGATGATGATGATGATGATGATGATGATGATAATAATAATAATAAATTTCAGCTGAAGGTCATAGAAACGGAACGTACAAAGTAGAGAACATTTCCTTTTGATATTAATCATTTTTCAATAGATTTCCGGATGTAATTTACAAAAATGAACTTGAGAAAGGCACGAGAGAGAAGAAGAAGAGAGAAGAGACTAGTTCCCAACAGAAGAGAAAGGATAAAACAATGTAATGATGTCTGCAGGAGGCCAAAGAAGATCCCAAAGACCTTGTCTAATGGATCCAATCATCTTTTTTGAAAGGAGAATAGAGCCTCCCCGCCTTGGAATCCTTTGAGTCACGGGGCGCTGAAGGAGACTATGATGATAATTCTTGTATGATGATGAATCTAATTATAATGATAATCACGATGATGATGATGATAATAATTATAATGATGGGAATAAAAAAAATATTCTTTCTTGCGGTCTTTATTTAATACTCGTTAGTACCAGAATCATGATGATGATTCTGGTATGATGATGAATCTAATTATGATGATAATCATGATGATGATAATGATAATGATGGGAATAAAAGAAAAAATATTTCTTATTTTCTTTATTTAATACTCGTCAGTAAGTTCTGTGAAGAAACCGTGAATGTGATGAAAAACAAAGTTAAATGAGGATAGAAATAACATTGGTAATTTGGATCACTTGAAAAATTGTTTTCAGAATGATTGATTAGTTGCCAGTTCTCTGGCGTCGTGAAGTTTGAATGCGAGAAACCATAGGAAAATAATTAGTTTTTTTGCCATTTAAAGACGAACAAAAGTATCAATTAAAAGAAAAATATGAAAGAATGAATTAAGAAGCACGATAAAAAAGAAAAAGATCCTCATATACATTTATCAAAAGCAAATGTCCGTAGATGAGGTCGAGGAAGTTTTTCAGAAAAATGTATCAAATTATAAAAAAAACATTTCAGAATTCCCATAAAATTATTTCATACATTATAACAAGGAAAAGTACATAGAAAATGTCAAATACATTTCCAGAAAAAAATTTACAAAAAAATATATATATAAAATGCACGTAAATTATCTCGCATATTATAGCAATGTACTTACAAAATATCGGAAGACTTTTTCAGCAAAAAAAAAAATGTATAAAAAATAAAACACTACATTAAGAAACAAAATCATATTATTCACATATCAAAATTACTTGGAAAATATCGAAGACTTTCCATAAATAAAAATGTATCAAAATAAAACAGTAAATTAAGAAACAAGCCGATATTATCTCACTTAGAAAATTACTTGGAAAATATCGCAGATCATTTATAAAATGGATAAAAATAATATGACAAATTAGGAAACAAAATATTATCTCTTATTATAACAAGCAAAAGTACTTAGGAGTGATCGAGGGCCTTTTCGTTAAAAATTAAGAAATAAATTAATAAACAAGACAAAATCACCTCATATATCATAACAAGCAAAAGTACTTAGAAAATATCGAAGATTTTTTTTTTTGGGGGGGGAGGTGTCTCAGAATCAGCGAAAGGGAGAAGAAATAAGAAACGGTCATTAGCGAAAAGCTCATAAAGACATCTTTAACGAAACGAAAGACTTGGATGTCCTTCTGGGCGTTAATATCTTGCCGGATAATACAGAAACTAGGAAGGAAGGAAGATTAGGAAGGAAGAAGCCATTGGAGAAAAGAGAGTAGGAGAGAGAGCGAGAGAGAGAGAGAGAGAGACAGAGAGAGAGAGAGAGAGAGATAGAACGGGGGGGGGGGGGGGGGTGGGGGGGGGGGATGTACTGAACAGGGGTTGAGGGTGGGTGGGATTGGGAAGGGGAGGCTGGGTGGTGAATGGGGAAGGGGAATATTATATATATATATATATATATATATATATATATATATATATATATATATATGTGTGTGTGTGTGTGTGTGTGTGTGTGTGTGTGTATGTGTGTGTGTGTGTGTGGTATACTTATATATATATATATATATATATATTATATATATATATATATATATATATATATATATATAAACATATATATAGAAATAATACCTATAATTCTTCTGAAGAACTGTTTAAATGTGTTTAAACACTAATGGTAACATGTCAGTCCCCATCCCCTTTAGACTTGTACGACAAAAACATCATAACTGGTGTCAAAAGTAAAGAAATTTCAGTTTTCTTCCTCCTTCCCTACTCTTGGAATGTTTATTTACCTCAACAGCAGTGAGGGTAAACAGGTAAAATGCGCAACTTTTCATAAAGAAATTATGCTAATTAGCTGCACATAAAGGAGAACAGTTTTACTGCGAGAAAACTTTAAAAAGTGACAAATGAATGACATTGCCTGTCATATATTACTGTGGGAGAGAGAAAGGCGACTTGATAAATTACAAAATTCCTTCCGCCATAACAGAAAATAGAAGTGCGGTAAAATGGAGTCATACAGAAATTCACGTAAAAGTTACCGAACAGAAAGTCTTGCTAAGCTAAGTAAAATCTTCATATGGCAACGACAGTTGTTTACAAGAAACTTTTTAGGTGATTAGATTGCATGTCAGTGTATTGCATAGATTTACATATTAAAGTTATTTACTCAGTACGTGAATGCAAATGAATAAGATGAAAATCAAGATGAGAAATAACCTAATACATTTGAATGAAGCATGGCGTATTCAAAAAACTAGGATATTTATTAACAAAGTAGAGAAGAAATAAAAATAATACTTTATCGTTTTCAGAAAAATTGCGCCATATAACAACGAAACATAAATAGATTTCAGAAAATTATATAAGTACCTAAACACTGACTTACGTTCTTGTCTATTTATTTACGAATTTGTTAATCTATTCTGTTTTTTTTAATAAATTATCTCTTCTTTGTGAATTACGAATAACCTTCTGGTATCATTTTCAATTGACCACGATATTCTTTGGAAGCATGAATTTCAAGTCAGTGGGCTGGCTCCATATGAAGAAGGTTCTTCTTCTCCTGAATAATAATAATAATAATAATAATAATAATAATAATAATAATAATAATAATAATAATAATAATAATAATAATAATAATATATTGTAAAACAAACCTTTCTGATAGGGCCTGAAAGTACTCGAGTGTTGAGTAAAATAAAATGTAATACTTGTAAGTAAACACGTTATACACAGTGATTGTAAGGGTTTCTTTTTTAATCTTCAGCAGAAAAACTGAAAGAAGCATTTGAATAGTATATATATCAAATCAATTATTTAGCTCGTGGTAGAACCAGAAATGTTTGCCAAGAATATCACTGACTCTACAGAAAATAAAAATTATATTCAAAGTCTTAAGAACAATGCCATACAAAGCGAGGTATTGTCTAGAGCATGTTATCCATATTTTTCTAGAGTTATAAAAGATCGGTTTCTAGTAGAGCGTGTAATTCAGTTAAATTTCTGTATGAGTCAAAAACAAACATCAAAGCGGAAAGGCGAACAGAGACAGAAACAAGAGAGAGAGAGAAAGAGAGAGAGAGAGACGTTCCTCTTCATCAGGAGAATCAAAATATTCTCTACGTTTTCCAGATCACGTATCTTTTCACAATGTTTTCCGAAATCTGGTTTCCATCGCAACTTACAAAAGACGAGGAGGGGCAACGGGGTGGACGGGGGTTTGGAAGCGTTTGGTTTCATTGCGTAAATACAATCATGCATACACATATATTCAATATATATAGTATATATATATATATATATATATATATATATATATATATATATATATATATATATATATATATATATATAAAAGTATATGTATATATATATATATATATATATATATATATATATATATATATATATATATATATATATATATATATATATATATATATATATACATATAATATATATATATATATATATATATATATATATATATATAAATATATATATGTAAAAAATTTCTTCTCTGTCACTGAAACAAACAACATTTTACTGACATCATCAAATTAACAGCATTTGATAAAATAATGATAAAACACGAACACAACTGAGTAGCAGAAGATATAAAACGTAATTAGAAAGGATTTTATAGAGGAGCTGATTATTTAGATATTCGATCGACTTATTCACTACCATGATACTGATTCAGTTGTAAACGTTATATTCTAGCTTTCAACGTAAATTAAAAAGTGCTAAAACCTAAGGTCAAATACAAGCGTTATTACACCAACGAAAAAATTAAAATAAATAAGCTATATTTATATAGCAATAATATTTCTGTACTGTTTACCACGCACATTTTTATTATTATTTTTTTTTTCATTCTAGTAAATAAATCATAAACATCCTATCCTCAAATTCCCTTATCGTTAACTAAACGCAAAACACCTATTTATCAGACCTTTTTATGCTTCCCAACCCGCCCCCCCCCCCCATCCCCCCCCCACCCCCAACCCCCCGCAAACCAGAACAACAACACCAAACAACAAAGTAATATGTAGGCTTACTCCCCGATTAAGCGATAATATCAGCACAGCAAAAATAAAATAAGTTCTGAAAAAAATTTAAAAAAAAATTAATTCAACTAAACGAAATAAAAAAAAAAAAAAAAAAAAACAGGTATCAAAAGAGGCGGATAATTCGCAACAGAAGCCATTAAAAAAAATTTAAATATATAAAATATTAAAGAATTAAAAGTAACTTATAAAAGACACCCAGAAGGAAACGAAATATCAGGTCCCCAAATTTCTTTAGATCAGACGCAGACTACGAGGAAGAAAGAAGCCATTAGAGAGAGAGAGAGAGAGAGAGAGAGAGAGAGAGAGAGTGGTTCCTTAAAGCAAGAAGAAAGGATTACTTAGTCGAATAAACCAATATGACATCAGCTTAAAGGAAAATAGAGAGAGAGAGAGAGAGAGAGAGAGAGAGAGAGAGAGAGAAAGAGTTTCTAAAAGCAAAGGGGAAAAAATATTTCGTGAAATTAACATGTTATGTGATATCAGCGGAAAGGGAAACAAGGAAGAAGAAGAAGAAGGAGAGAGAGAGAAAGAGAGATCAAAGGCCCGATACGATAACAAATGAGGAACCTCTGAAGAGAGAGAGAGAGAGAGAAGAAGAGGAGAGAGAGAGAGAGGAGCGAGAGAGGGTTTGTGGGGGGGAGGGAGTGAGGAGAATTGGAGAAAGAGAGAAATGATGGTGAAGCCGGAGAGGATGATAGTGTCGAGAAAGATGAATTGTATCGGGAATACCAAAAGGTTGGGGCACAATGACTACAGGGGTGATGGATGGTCCAGGTGGAGAGAGAGAGAGAGAGGAAGAGGGAGAGAGAAACAGCTTGCTTTAGGGAAAGGGCGGATCACAAGAAAGTATTACGAATGATACTAGATCTGCTTTGGTACTAGGTTCTATTTTTGTTTTCTTTCTATAGAAGTGAGTTTGGTTCTGTACAAAGACACAAACATACATACATACACCAATATATAGGATATATATATATATATATATATATATATATATATATATAATATATATATATATATAAATATATGTATAATTACGTACAATATGTATATAGCCTTCTTAGTAAGGACGAGAGTCGAAAGCCCTTGCAGCGGTAGGCCGGTGTTTTATAGACCGGCAGCCCGGACCATTGAGATGCAACGAACGAGATACCGATTGTAACCCCTACTGGTATTTAGGACTATACTTGTAAACTGTGAAAACTGACCGTCTGCCGAAAATATACGGGTGCTTACTTAACAAGCACCACTAATTGCTTGTTAAATTTTAGGTCTAGATCCAATATTATGAGATACCAGATGAAACTAATATCATAATATATCTGCACACTCTACTGATTATAGAATGACCAGTGACAGACATTTTGGAGGGTGGGTTCCCCCTGACAGACGCACTGAAAAGGATCTAGATCCAACCTAGGAGATACCGAGTAAAATTTACACTGCAATAGCACTGCACATCCTAGAATACTGTGGTGGTAATGACAGACGTTTTTTAGTGGTGGTTGACCCCTGACAGACGCCCCACAACGAGTGGGGGAGTGGGGAGGCAGGATCTGCATCCACATTGGAGCTACTTAGTAATTTACACTGCAATAGCACTGCACATCGTAGAGTACTGTGGTGGTAATGACAGACATTTTAGTGTGGTTTCCCCCTGACAGACACCCCACAACGAGTGGGAGGGGGAGACAGGATTTGCATCCAACATTGGAGATACCAACATCTTAGTGGGTTGTTACCCTCTGACAGACATAGCCAACGGTTGGAGGGGAGAGATGGGACACCTGGAAATGATTCAACATTTACCATAAGCGATACTAACATTAAAAATATTCATCAAGAAAATGGCAATTTTCTGCAATTCGTGAACCTGATACGAGTTAAAAGGCAAAAACATTCCATATGATTTATTATACACAGGATTTACCAGATTCAGTGACTTCGAACATATCTCTGATGTATTTCTCCACCAAGTAAGAAAACTCACTATTAACGAAATATGCTTTACATCCAAGTACTAACTATAGCCCCATTACCACAATTACTCATATTTGATTGTCAAAAGCAAAAATCACTCATTATATTATTTGTACGTTATGTACATACATAAAAGTATAGTTCCACTGCATTGTCAGGGGTTTGCTTTGGAAGTATTTTGCATCCGTTAAATTTATTGAAATTACTTTTGAAAAAGAAAGGGAAAAAACAAACTTGTATGCTATGTACGTACTTACAAGTACAGTTGTATTGTCAGATATTTGACATTGGAAGAATCATACATCGGTAACATTTAATGAAATTCCTTTTCAAATAGAGGAAAAAACTAACATATGTACTTTGAGCATGGTATCAAGACAAGTGTTCCTATACACGTCGTTTACTGCAGATTTAACAAACATGAAGGCATTATAGTGTCTTATGCCTTACCTACTGATATAACTAATAGCACAAATACGTTTCCTTAACACTCACCGACCAGTTTTATTTGAAAATAAATACAAATCACTCATGAAAATAATCTGTCCATATTTACATGTAAGTGTATAATCTCATTCTTTAATCATAGTAAGAAAAATTATAAAACAAAATGCCATAATGAATGTCTACATTTCAAGTTCTTTGTTTCACTTTAATATAAAACAGATTGAATAAAAAAGTATATAATTAATCATAACAGTATATGTACCAAATAAATGTCTTCATTTCAAGATTGTCTGTCTCCCTTCCATATAAAAATGGGAATAATAAACAGTATTTATTCTTAACAGTATATATCAACTTAATGGAACTTTTCCAATATATTTCGGATTAACATATAGGAAAATATGAAATCCGTAACATTTAATAAAGAACCCTTTTAGAAAGTCTAAACAAATGTTCAATGCAAATAAATATGTGCAGAGTATCATTAAAGGTATACAACACATGTCCATATACATTTACCACATAAAATAGTCATATACATTTACCTCAGATTAACATATAACAAACAAATTTCATTACCAGTTGTTACTGTCCACTGCTTTGTAAAAATGAAATAAATAAATAAATAAATACAAATAACGCTTTAAAGCCAATAATGTTCATGATGCATTTATGCTTATATGATCATGGCATCATGATGATAAAAATCTGCAAAAAACATATTACCTTGACAAATATCTGTATTTAATATGTGTCTTCATCACTTGCACTTTCATCATCTGTCCATTGATCATCACTTTCATCATGATCAATGTCAGTGCAGGTATCAGTTTCTGCCACATTAGTATGTTCTTATGGAGGAGGGGCCATTGGCACGGAGCTTCCTCAAAACCATTCCGGAATAAAAGCATTACCATCTTATTTATTCCATCCAAACTCAGTTGGGTCTAATCCGTCACTGGGATTTGCTTATCGCCACGGTGCCAAAGAATGCTAAGATACTGAGCACGTTGAATTTTTCTTTTGAGAAGTTGCGGTACAAGGTGGCAGGAGTGCACAGTTGATACGCTTCACATTCGCTAGAGGATTTTTTGTGTTAACAGATCCAGTCATTTTATTGAACATGACATACCTGGCTTCAGTAAGGTCACTAAGGTGTGGATGCCCATATAGAGCACATACAAAGGAAGACAAAGACTCTATGTCTGGATCCTGAGTGGATGAGAGGTCTTGGAAAACTTTTACAAATTTTCCTGTTTCATCGTTTGCCATGATGTTAAATGGTCTTTTTTTTCCTTTTCTGTAAAATGCTGCTGTGACATCTGAGCCAGTGAAGGCGTGGAATGCTGGTAATGCGGCTGATATTCCAGCTCTTTTTAATTCCAGAACATGAAACAGCTCGTTGATGTTGATATATCTGCGATTGTTTCCATATCCACAGTCCAGTATGATACTTCTTTTTCCTTGCTCTTCTTCACTCATCTTGCCCAGTAAACCTAACAGAATGACTAAAATGTCAGTATCTGAAGCTCTAACTATTATATTCCCATGCACTTTGGATACATGAAGAGCAACCAAAGTATCTGCCTCCTCGTGATGACCCTGGAGATTTTCTGGTTGGTCAGTGATCATATACTCTTGTTCACTGTTAAAGGAATACTTCAAGCAGTACCCACCATGTGACACTACTAAAATCTTACTTCCAATGATTGGACCATAGTGATTCTTACACCATTCCATGAGAAGGAATTTTGCTAGTTCATCTTTGAAATTTCCATTCGTCAACAGCTGGGAGCCTCTTTGTCGGGGAATTTGTTCTGGTCCGGTGATTGTATATCTTGTATTATTATCTGCACCTCTTAATTTCCTTTCATTATCTTTAAGTGAAGGGCTGATGTATTTATCAAAGAGAACATGAATTTGGCTTCCTGGAAAAGAACAGATTTTTATCAAAAGTTCCCTTGCTATTGCTCCATAAGATCCATTTGTCTGCTGCAAGACTGAGTGGATTAATAATCCTCCATCGATTATGGTTGCTGCCACATTACGGTGACTCGAAGTTGATAATGAGCTGTGTAGATTCATTTCCAGTAATCGTAGTAGGGCTGACTTTTCGGTTTTTAGGGGGGATGCATCGCTGTGTGCCAATGAAAGGGGAACTTCTGTCACTGGGAATGACAGAATGTGTCTCAGGTCCAAGGTAGTATTCTGATAAGAAGCAACCTGGATTATACGTGCAAACACATCTCCTACTCCTGCAGCTGACTTGAGAGTAGCAACCATCGACCTCCTTTTATTGTTATTCTCCATGGCGAAGTTGTTTACCTTGTTCTTGTATGGTCTTTAGAAATCTGGAGTTATCAACACTGCACTCTTGCAGGAACGTCAATCGACATTCATGACCCCTTGAAAGTGACCCGAGCAGATAAAGCTTAGTTTCTTGATCAGTAGCTTTTCCAGATGAAATATTCAGGAGGTCAGGTGAACTACAGGTAGGGTCCCCAAAGGGATTGCAAGTTTCCTTCATTAATGCACTTAGGACACCTATACTATCATTATCTTTCTTGACTCGCCACTGACGAAGCTGAGCAAATGGCTGTACATCTTCTTCTATGCCCAATAGAACTCTTAATTCTGACACAGCCAATCCTCTCTGTGTTGTTGTAATGCTCCATCTGCGAAATGTGCTTTCAGATTCCTAAAGGCAACAATACCTTTCAGTGGAGATGCTGCATTTTGTCACTGTTGTTCCAGACACATGTCGACTGCAGTCCTAGCATAGTCTTTTTGGTTGTTCTACGAATGGAGAAGGCACCAGATCAAGAAGTTCTCGCATTCAGGTTGAGTGACTGAAGCTTCTGCAGAAACAAACATCCCCAGCGAGCATAATTGGGTCGATTTAACCCAAAGAAAATGTCCAATACAGTTGGTAAAACTGATACGTAGAGATCTACGTCATTTGTGTGTATGGCTTGCTGTAGTTGTCTGTAGACTCTGTTTACCATGTACACATAAGTACTCCAGTATGCCGCAGTTGCTCCTAGCTGTCCATCCATCACTTGTTTAAAAAAAATGTTGTAAGATTTCAGGTAGCCATGGATACTGTCATTCATTGCAAGATACTCCTCAGTTGGCTTTGCCTCAAATGGCGCATCCTGAAGAACATTTGACATGTCAGTCCTTGCTTCTCCACTAAGAGTGCACAGAAATCTCTGGAACAATAATCTTTCCATGACACAGGCAAGGATTTGATGAATACGAACACATCTGTTGTAGAATTTACCTTTAATAAATCCTGTCAAGGATCCTTCAGCAAGGATGCCAGATTCAGTAAGCATGTATTCTACTCCTGAATCATGAATAAAGGTACCAAGTGCACCAAAAAATGCCATTTCCAAGTGAAAATTGCCAAGTAAAATCAGCAGTCTGTCAAATGCTGGTGATTCAATTGAGTAAGCCTTCATGGCCACAGCAAGGTCGTAACTAACAATAGCATAGCTTTGGTTCACCTCCTTTGCTACATTCAAAGATCTTATCATTGTATCCCTGACTACATCATTTCGTGTCGGAGGTAAGGGAATAGGATCCATATAACATATAGTTTGTTGTGGTAAGTTATCTGTAACAAATTGGGAATAAAATCCTTGGAAAAGAGGTAGCTGTCTGTGTAGTGACTGCCAGTTCCAGTAGAAACCTAACAAGTTCTCTTCAAAAACATACTGGCCATCATTTGGAGGGCAGAAATGTCTAAATGGGCACTTTTCAAGGTTGCCCTAAAAGGAGGAATGTCTCGATCAGAACCTTCATATCGTCTTCGCTTTCGTCTACAAATCACTTCTATTTCTTTTGTGTCATCTTTTAAGGATTTGTTTTGATAACAGATGCCGACAGTTGAATGGAAGGTGCTCTTACCATCTAATGTTTCGATATTCACATCATAATTATCCCAGGCCGTAGCTGTTGCAAGGTTGGGTTTACACAGAATCCATCTGGAGTTTCCTGATTATTATCTGACACTGTGAACGCAAATTCAGTCTCTAAGCTTTAACTTCATCATAAGATATCGAGTGCCCCAATCTGTTAAGCATCTGTACTACTGTCTTTGACCCAGTCAATGTTCCCATACCAAGGCCTAGGCATGTACTTTTCCAGGGTCGCACTCGACCTCTTGATGTAATAAACACAGCATCAGAGGCACTTGACATCACTCGTCGTTCAATATTTTCCCTAGGAACCAGATTAGTGTCTGAAAGAGGACCACAATAAAGTGTTCGGAAAAGAACTCTAGTGGTTCTGGAAGCATTGGGGAAGTCTGTTTCAGAGTATGAGCTGATGTTGGACTAGGAGATTTGGTTTTAGGCATAGATAGAATAAGCTACGAAATACATAGCAACAGCACGTACTTGATCATACTGCTTGAATGACTTGTGCTCATCAGCAAATGCTGCTCTAGCATCTAACTCAGACATGGATGAGCTGTGAATAAGATTTCCTACCCGCCTACTAAGTAATAATGTACGTATTTCGTTCGAATAGGCCTCTTTAATTTTACACAGCAATGAATAAACAGTGTACCGATTAATGTCTTCTTGAGAACCACCCCTGGACATGAACTCTGTAGTATATAAATCAAACAGGGATGTCGATAGAATTACTTCGTTTTTATCAATCACATGGTGCTGCACATAGTCGCAGATGATCCGGAAAGTTTCTGCATGGATATGTTTGATTGAGTTTTGCTCTGTTTTAGGTAATATTTCTGAAGCCTTAATATATTTACGACGACAAGACTTATGATATTTGACTCTCGTTGCAGTATGGTCACCTCCATTCATGAATATCGATATTACACGGTGGTCATTATTTTTTTGAGCAGCTTCCAATATTGATCTGCAGCCTTCTTTAGTATTACACTCTGACAGTACCTCCATCGATTTATTCCACTTCCTCTTACGTTTGCCACAAAAGATGCAATCAGCTGAGAGTATCCCATTTTGATCTGTAACAGGAGGGGAGCTTATTGTTCCAGTTTCTGGTGTTGATGACTCAGGAGCCGTATGTTGTGTATGAGGTGGTGATCGTTTAACTGCACTATACTTTCTTAGGCAAGGAGAATGGTAGAAATCCAAGTGAGTAAACTTGTTCTTATTGATGATTTTAATTGTAACTTCATGGAAAACATCAGAACGAAGTTTTCTGCGTAGGTCTGCATTTTTCTTAATCGAATGCCATGTATTTACTTGAAAGCTACGTAGTTTAGTTGACATTTCTTCAGATGATCTGCAAATTATACATCCCCTCTGAATTCCTGTGGCTACTGCTGCACAAACAGACTCCATAATCTGTAATAATGTATAGGAAATTAAAAATTCCATATCTGAAATATAAACATTAATAAGGAATTTAATCTTGGTACGTTCCGGTAAGGGAGGCTCTACATGATAGGGTCTGGTTTTATGATCAATTGAAAGGCCCGGTTAGTTCCATTCAGACTGAATCAGATCTAATCCTGTGAACCAATCATCAGTTTTGTTCTCGGCAGCGTCACGGGAACATCTCCCGCCCGGACGACCCATGCGACCAACGACTGGCATGAACTGCTCATTTGCAGAACACCAGTTCTGGGGTGAATTTATAATACTTACAAAAAGTATGAACGCATGTGCCAAATTAAAGGTAAAGAATATGTGATATTTTAATGTCGATACAACCCTGATATGATACAGCATTAAATGAAAAAAACTTTTTCAGAAACCTATTATCCTATAATAAGTTATAGGCCTAGAAGTAATCGAATGAATGTTGTGGGAAAAACGCATATGATTTTTCCTTTTTCTCCACTATTACCCTATCCCATACGCCTTTTGATCTGCATAAGCCTACAGTTACATCAGTTTCTATAACTTTCATCACTTCTGTATATTGCAATATATGCATGACATTTGCAGATACAAGCCTGAATTCAAGAAATATTGTAATTGTTACGGAATAAGAATGACTACCAGTTATTCTTTTTATTCCTATTGAGCTATGGAACATTTAACTTCAATAATTCCATCACATCTGTATAAAAACAAAACTCTTTATGAGACTTACTAGCCCTATCGTACTTTCTATGGATTTCACACACACACACACACACACACACACACACACACACACACACACACATATATATATATATATATATATATATATATATATATATATATATATATATATATATATATATATATATA
The DNA here is from genome assembly GCF_015104395.2 of Macrobrachium nipponense. Classification (NCBI taxonomy): domain Eukaryota; kingdom Metazoa; phylum Arthropoda; class Malacostraca; order Decapoda; family Palaemonidae; genus Macrobrachium; species Macrobrachium nipponense. The sequence continues at coordinate 103,490,331 of NC_061087.1, read as the reverse complement.
TATATATGTAGTATATATATATATATATAGATATATATATATATATATATATATATATATATATATATATATATATGTATATATATATGTATGTATATATATATATATATATGTATATATATATATATAATATATATATATATATATATATATATATATATATATATATATATATATATATATATAATGTCTATATATATAATATATATATAAATATATATATATATATATATATATATATATATATATATATATATATATTAGCCCTGAGCCTTTCGTGTGAAGTTACTGCTTCACACAAAGTAGTACTATTTTTTCTTTCTGAATTGGTGTGGGGCGGAGAGGGGTCGGTCAAGTGACAACAGCTACAAGCAGTGTGCTTGATCCATTTTTGAATAATTAAATCAGTCATATGGTGCCAGTCTCATTCTTCTAAAAAAGGAAACGTGAGATAAGTTTTCTCGTTTAATAGCAAGTTCTTTGGTCATTTCTTGTCTTTTGCGGAATAGGCCTATAGTTAGGGGACTGCAACCATGTCGAGGTCTGTACCCACTGTGTCTTACCAACAACTGAGTTGTTCTTTGAGGTGCGGTTGGATCGTGTGGATGATATGAAATTTTTATTAGTAATGCATTTCGATGATATTAGAACCAAAGTCCCATCGTGTTAGAGCCGCTTTAACACCAACACATTCACAAAGAAATGGTGTAGCACAACACAAATAATTACAGGAAACGAGAATGTGAATGAATCGTTCAATATAGGCAAACTACAACACATATTTCCCCATCGTATTCCCCCTCCCGAAGTTGACGATCATCAACTTAGAGCTCCTGACTCCCAAATTAAGTAGGCCTATAATGGCATGTCAATTATTTAACTATAGTCTATTCATTTTCGGCTGGCCTCACTCATATTTATCTGTACGATATCACCAAGTACCCAGTACCCTATATTCAGGGAAGAACTTGAACTCAACTAAAATGATATTTACAGACAAAATTAAAACGAAAAATTAACCGTAGTTTGATGTTTAAAGCAAGCTGAGTGTGTGTGAAACTTAACTTCCCGCCGAAGCGCTCCACAGAGCCTATGCAAGTGTTTCAATACATGCTATCAATGCTGGCTTAGACTACTATTATTCGTTTAATTTTCTCCCTAGTAATATTTTTTTCTTTAATTGTTCATTATATCCTGTAGACAGGCAGTAACAACATATTATAGCCTCACGCCTGTTAAGTGTATTTACCATTGCTAATATGATTTATAATCCGTCTCCAATGCAGTCATAAAAATCGGACCACCGAAAGTGTAAATCTGTCAGCAGTGCGGGCAGCGCCTCCCGTAAAACAGAGTAGGTAACTAACTCCCTGAGCTCTTTATATTCTCATTTTTCATTTTCTCTTGTTTTCTTAACATTTATGCTAAGTAATTTTTTTTTTTTTTTTTTTTGGTCTAGTTTGCTCATATATTTATTCAAATCTTCTTGAGAGAATGGAAATGTTCGGAATAACTTTGTGTGGAGAGTGTTTAAAAGATAGAGATCCTGTGTCCTTCCCCTGCCAGGTGTATTATGTCTGACGAGTTTTACGCCAGTCGAAAGACAAATCGACTATAGTAACAACAATATTTCATTCCTAAAACTGATAATATATATTCATTCCTAAAATTGATAATACACAATCTTAAAGTATATCCACGATTTCATTAGTATGCCTTGATAAAACAAACCGAGTAGGCTATGGCGCAATTATTATGATCTGTACTATGGCTGTAGCGTACATCTTACATATATTGTCTATTTACTAGTTGCGTATCACTTTATTAGCAAAACGTTGTGTACATAGAACTTTTACAGCAATAATAAATATAATGATAAAAACTTACATGCCCTTTACAATGCCAGTCTTCCACCACCGCTATATCAACGTTCATCTCGTAAA
>NC_061087.1:103468388-103475888 GCF_015104395.2 Macrobrachium nipponense | reverse complement strand
ATTAAAAACCAGTGAAGACGAGTGGCTAAAGAGTGCATGGGAAGAAGAGACTAATAAAAGTAGACGAAACCCAGAAATATACAGAGACAGGAGAATGACAGACAGAACAGAGGACTGGCACAACAAACCAATGCACGGACAATACGTGAGACAAGACTAAAGAAACTAGCCAGCGATGACACATGGCAATGGCTACAGAGGGGAGAGCTAAAGAAGGAAACTAAAGGAATGATAACAGCGGCACAAGATCAGGCCCTTAAGAACCAGATATGTTCAAAGAACGATAGATGAAATAACATCTCTCCCATATGTAGGAAGTGCAATACGAAAAATGAAAACCATAAACCACATAGCAAGCGAATGGCCGGGCACTTGCACAGAACCAGTACAAAAAGAGGCATGATTCAGTGGCAAAGCCCTCCACTGGAGCCTGTGCAAGAAACATCAGCTACCTTGCAGTAATAAGTGGTACGAGCACCAACCTGAGGGAGTGATAGAAAACGATCAGGCAAAGATCCTCTGGGACTTATGGTATCAGGGACGGATAGGGTTGATACGTGCAAACAGACCAGACGTGACGTTGATTGACAAAGTCAAGAAGAAAGTATCACTCATTGATGTCGCAATACCATGGGACACCAGAGTTTGAAGAGAAAGAGAGGGAAAAAATGGATAAGTATCAAGATCTGAAAATAGAAATAAGAAGGATAGGTGGATATGCCAGTGGAAAAATGTTACCCATAATCATAGGAGCACTAGGAACGATCCCAAGATCCCTGAACAAAGGAATCTAGAAAAACTAGAGGCTGAAGTAGCTCCGGGCCTCATGCAGAAGAGTGTGATCTAGAAACGGCACACATAGTAAGAAAAGTGATGGACTCCCTAAGGAGGCAGGATGCAACCCGGAACCCCACACTATAAATACCACCCAGTCGAATTGGAGGACTGTGATAGAGCAAAAAAAAAAAAAAATAATAATAATAATTATATTATTATTATTATTATTATTATTATTGTTATTATTATTATTATTATTATTATTTATTATTATTATTAGAAAAAGAACACTCAATTTTTCATTCTTTCATTTCACGATAGCAATAACAATAAGAACAAAATAGAAAAATAATTATCATAATCACAACGCTACCTGCCTGAAAGTCTACGGGTTACGCACACCCTTTTTTTCAATACACGCACTTGTATGGAGGTTATAACAGCCGTATACATGCGATTAATGTACATAATATTAATTCGCACAATGAAAACATCCTTTGTATCAAGACAAAATGATAATAAGAATAATAATAATAATAATAATAATAATAATAATAATAATAATAATAATAATAATAATAATAAGAAACTGAAAAACTCATGAAAAACAATCTGTATAATGAAAATACACAACTATACAGTCATCTATATTACTATATAAAATATATAAGCTTGTATATTTTACTGGCATATAATTGACTATATAATTGTGGGTTTTTATTATGCAATAATAATAATAATAACAATAATAATAACAATGATAATAATAATATAATAACACATGGGCAGTGCCAGTAATCAGATACAGCACAGGAATAGTGGATGGACGAAGGCAGAACTCCGCAGCATAGATCAGAAAACCAGGAAACATATGACAATACACAAAGCACTACACCCAAGAGCAAATACGGACAGACTATACATAACACGAAAGGAAGGAGGGAGAGGACTACTAAGTATAGAGGACTGCGTCAACATCGAGAACAGCACTAGGGCATATCTGAAACCAGTGAAGACGAGTGGCTAAAGAGTGCATGGGAGAAGGACTAATAAAAGTAGCGAAGACCCAGAAATATACAGAGACAGAGAAAGACAGACAGAACAGAGGACTGGCACAACAAAAAACCAATGCATGGACCAATACATGAGACAGACTAAAAGAATAGCCATCGATGACATTGGCAATGGCTACAGGGAGGGGAGGAGCTAAAGAAGGAAACTGAAGGAATGATAACAGCGGCACAAGATCAGGCCCTAGAACCAGATATGTTCAAAGAACGATGACGGAAATAACATCTCTCCCATATGTAGGAAGTGCAATATGAAAAATGAAACCATAAACCACATAGCAAGTGAATGCTCGGCACTTGCACAGAACCAGTACAAAAAGAGGCATGATTCAGTGGCAAAAGCCCTCCACTGGAGCCTGTGCAAGAAACATCAGCTACCTTGCAGTAATAAGTGGTACGAGCACCAACCTGAGGGAGTGATAGAAAACGATCAGGCAAAGATCCTCTGGGACTATGGTATCAGGACGGATAGGGTGATACGTGCAAACAGACCAGACGTGACGTTGATTGACAAAGTCAAGAAGAAAGTATCACTCATTGATGTCGCAATGCCATGGGACACCAGAGTTGAAGAGAAAGAGAGGGAAAAAATGGATAAGTATCAAGATCTGAAAATAGAAATAAGAGGAAGGATATGGATATGCAGTGGAAAATCGTACCCATAATCATAGGAACACTAGGCACGATCCCAAGATCCCTGAAAAGGAATCTAGAAAAAACTAGAGGCTGAAGTAGCTCCAGGACTCATGCAGAAGAGTGTGATCCTAGAAACGGCACACATAGTAAGGAAAGTGATGGACTCCTAAGGAGTCAGGATGCAACCCGGAACCCCACACTATAAATACCACCAGTCGAATTGGAGGACTGTGATAGAGTAAAAAAAAAAAATAATAATAATAATAGTAATAATAGTAATAATAAAAGTGTGGTCCTGGAAACAGCGCATATAGTAAGAAAAGTGATGGCTCCTAAGGAGGCAGGATGCAAGCCGGAACTCAACACTATACAACCACCCAGTAAAAAAGATGACTTTGATAGTATAAAAAAAAAAATTAATAAAAAAAAATAAATAATAATAATAATAATAATAATCTGCAATTCCAACCTTATCTTTTTCAGTGAACGCGATCCATATTAAAAAATTAATGTCTCACAATTCGGGACTGCAAAGGTCATGAAAAAAAAACCCTAGGCTACATATATATATATATATATATATATATATATATATATATATATAATATATATATATATATATATACTATATATATATATACAACCCCGCAACAGCCTTCACGAGTTCCACATGACCTCGTGACCTGACAATCTAACAAAAGAAAAAATATAACCCTGACCTTTCCTAACCCCTTTCGGACCTTGGGGCACTACTACTCCTTACTCTCCTTCACTCCCTCAGGCCATTAAGTGCTCTCCTGACTACTCCTTTTAGGCACCTTTTCGGGCACTCGGGTCACCTGGCGCTTTATTGTCCACTTCCGGCGCCGGCAAATGACCACCTTCCGCTCCCGGCGCCGAGTGATGGCGTAGACGGTGAAGTAGAGAGAGAGAGAGAGATGAGAGAGAGAGAGGGGGGGGGGGGATGTGATACTTTCCTCGGTCATTGTCTTCATTTTCGCTTGTGAGGTTTATTATTATTATCATCTTGTTTTCTTCTTATTTTTTTCTCAATGTCATTATTATCATGGTAATGATAATGATGAGTTCTTCTTCTTCTTCTTCTCTTCTTCTTAATTAATATTATTATTATTATTATTATTATTATTATTATTATTCTCCTTCGGTTATCACTGTCATCTTGTTTTATTATTTTTTTTTCTCATAATTATCATTATTATTGTAGTAAAGATAATGAGTATTTCTAATTTTCTTCTTCTTCTTCTTCTTCTTCTTATTATTATTATTATTATTATTATTATTATTGTACTTAGGAAGCAGACCCTCTCTCAAGCATATTTTATTAAAAGTAATGGCTACTTCAGCAGCATTACACTGTAGAAGATTCTTCTCTATTTTCCGAATAGCGGCTTTTTCCGTGCTACTTAGACAGGCTAGTAGAGCGCCTATGGAGGTCATGATCAAATACAGAGCCAAATTGGTGTATATATTTGAATTTTACAGATAAAAACTATGATACCATAGTTATCAAAAGTCATTAACGATATATATATATGTCTCTCTCTCTCTCTCTCTCTCTTCTCTCTCTCTCTCTCTCTCTTTCTTGAAGCGAGCTTTCGTCTGGAGCTGCCAGACATCCTCGGGCTGGGAAGCTGAGGGTGGACTGATCTTGAAGCGGTGTCCGTCCTCGTTTATATTTGGAGTTGACAGCAGGGAACCGCCCATGCTGATCTACTATTGGCTGGTGGCGGTAGGATCTTCGTTTCATTGGTGGCTTGAACCGGGTCTCAAGCCACTTTCCATGCGTTGATGGTTTCGATACTGTAAGTCCTGCAGCCGCCTAGACCTCCTTAGCGGCGCGGTTACGTCGATGGGCGTTTCGCTATGCTGCGGGACGTCACGGCTAACTTGATTATGATGGCTGCGGGAGTATCTCGTTCGGGGGCGTCGTCTTCCGTGGAGTTGTCGTGCTCGGTGGTGTCATTGTTGGTGGCAGGTCTTCTCATACTCGTAGGAGGAGAAATTCTTCCTGCGTCGTATTTAGTGTAGGTCTTATTTGCTGGATGAGAAGCGCCTCCAGCAGGCGTAACCGACGGCATCAGGGGCCTTCCCGATGATCTTCGTGTTTTGGATGATCACATCCCGGGAGATGGCCTCTTGATGTTTGGTGCGTGCGTGATTTTTGATAGCCCCCTCTTGGGCGTGGCACGAGTCTCTCTTCGACAGGCGCATGGTAGTCATACCAACGTAGGCGCCGCTGCAACCGCGGACTGGGCATGTATACTGGTACACCACATGCGTCTGCTTCAGGGTGTCTCGTACCTTGGAGAGGGGTTATTTTTCATAAGGTAAATTAGGTCGCGCGTCCTCCCCGATTCTGGTAGTAGATAATTAGGTCGATATTTTTGGTGTCGTCGGTCGGGGATACATTTCAGAATAATTTTCTTTGACTGAGTCCTCTTCTTCACGGGTAATGTGAGCTCATGAAGGCTTTATAATACAGCTGATATTATCCTGGGTGGCGGGGTTGCGGGCTCTCACTACACCGTACCATTTCTCCAGGGCTGTACGGACTTCTCTGCTTATTAATTTATTTGAATACCCGTTATTTACGAGTACTTGGGAGGCGCGGTCGAGTTCCTGATGAGTGTCCTGCCAGGTCGAGCAGTGGGAGAGGGCTCTCCTGACGAAGGCCCTGACGGTCGTGCTTTGAATCTGGCGGGGCACTCGCTGTCACCATTGAGGCAAAGTCCTAGGTTGGTTTTCTTTGTGTAGACGGAAGTACGGAGGCCGTCTTCCGTCTTACTCACAAGGACGTCGAGGAAGGGGAGCCGATCGTCGGTGCTGTATTCAACAGTGTAATTCAGCACGCTGCACTGCTGCAAATGCCCTCCGTCAGGCATTTCAGCAGTGCAGCGTGCTGAATTACACTGTTGAATACAGCACCGACGATCGGCTCCCCTTCCTCGACGTCCTTGTGAGTAAGACGGAAGACGGCCTCCGTACTTTTCGTCTACACAAAGAAAACCAACCTAGGACTTTGCCTCAACGGTGACAGCGAGTGCCCCGCCAGATTCAAAAGCGCGACCGTCAGGGCCTTCGTCAGGAGAGCCCTCTCCCACTGTTCGACCTGCAGGACACTCATCAGGAACTCGACCGCGCCTCCCAAGTACTCGTAAATAACGGGTATTCAAATAAATTAATAAGCAGAGAAGTCCGTACAGCCCTGGAGAAATGGTACGGTAGTGAGAGCCCGCAACCCCGCCCCCAGGATAATATCAAGCTGTATTATAAAGCCTTCATGAGCTCACATTACCGTGAAGAAGAGGACTCAGTCAAGAAAATTATTTCTGAAAATGTATCCCCGACCGACGCACCACAAAAAATATCGACCTAATTATCTACTACCAGAATCGGAGGACGCGCGACCTAATTATGAAAAATAACCCCTCTCCACAGGTACGAGACCCCCTGAAGCAGACGCTGTGGTGTACCAGTATACATGCCCAGTCCGCGGTTGCAGCGGCGCCTACGTTGGTATAACTACCATGCGCCTGTCGAAGAGAGTCTCGTGCCACGCCCAAGAGGGGGCTATCAAAAATCACGCACGCACCAAACATCAAGAGGCCATCTCCCGGGATGTTGTCATCCAAAACACGAAGATCATCGGGAAGGCCCCTGATGCCCGTCGGTTACGCCTGCTGGAGGCGCTTCTCATCCAGCAAATAAGACCTACACTAAATACGACGCAGGAAGAATTTCTCCTCCCTACGAGTATGAGAAGACCTGCCACCAACAATGACACCACCGAGCACGACAACTCCACGGAAGACGACGCCCCCGAACGAGATACTCCCGCAGCCAATCATAATCAAGTTAGCCGTGACGTCCCGCAGCATAGCGAAACGCCCATCGACGTAACCGCGCCGCTAAGGAGGTCTAGGCGGCTGCAGGACTTACAGTATCGAAAACCATCAACGCATGGAAAGTGGCTTGAGACCGGTTCAAGCCACCAATGAAAACGAAGACCTACCGCCACCAGCCAATAGTAGATCAGCATGGGGCGGTTCCCCTGCTGTCAACTCCAAAATATAAACAGAGGACGGGCACCGCTTCAAGATCAGTCCACCCTCAGCTTCCCAGCCCGAGGATGTCTGGCAGCTCCAGACGAAAGCTCGCTTCAAGAAAGAGAGAGAGAGAGAGAGAGAGAGAGAGAGAGAGAGAGAGAGAGAGAGACATATATATATATATCGTTAATGACTTTGATAACTATGGTATCATAGTTTATCTGTAAAATTCAAATATATACACCAATTTTGGCTCTGTATTTGATCATGACCTCCATAGGCGCTCTACTAGCCTGTCTAAGTAGCACGGAAAAAGCCGCTATTCGGAAAATAGAGAAGAATCTCTACAAGTGTAATGCTGCTGAAGTAGCCATTACTTTTAATAAAATATTATTATTATTATTATTATTATTATCTTGTTTTCTTCTTTTTTCTTTTACATTATTAGCATTATTATTATAGTAATAATGAATATAACACTACTTCTTCTTCTTCTTCTTCTTCTTCTTTTTCTTCGTTATTTGTATTATCATATTACCACATACAAGCATAAGCCTTGTCTTCATTATCATCATCATCATCATCATCATCATCATCATCATCATTATTATTATTATTATTATTATTATTTTTGTATTATTATTATTATTATTATTGTTATTATTATTATTGTTATTATTATTATTATCACCATACACCAAAGACGCCTCAATAAATGAGCGAATAGAACAGTGGCATTCTCCAACTGTTGAATTTCAATTGTTCACGAGCTAATTAAAACTGACATTTATTTCCCAATTATATTTGCCATTCATTTGTAGTCAATTTATGGTAACATTTATTACTATTATTATTATTATTATTATTATTATTATTATTATTATTATTATTATTATTATTATTATTATTGACAATTGTATTTTTTTATCTTTGAAATTTGTTATTATTAT
>NC_061087.1:103463388-103465888 GCF_015104395.2 Macrobrachium nipponense | reverse complement strand
CCACAAAGGAAAATAAAAATGGTATATCTCAGAAAATGCCCATTCTGAGATACCATCATTTTCCTATAGGAATCAGCTGAATATATACGGAAATATATATAATATATATATATAATACAATATAGAATATATATAGGAAATATATATAATATATATATATATATATATATATATCTATATTGAACAATAACCATATCAAATATTTCATATCGATTGAAGACTCTAATATCCAATGAACTAAAAGCGACATAATTCTACAATAGTTGGAATTTCACATGGATACACGATCATAAAATCGTACAGTTACATTTTTTATTTCCATTCGAGAATGACATTCGGAGATAGATACCAAATAAATATAAATACACTTAATAACTAAAAAAATCACACATCCCACCCATAAACATCCCCCCCCCCCCCCCCCTCCTCATAAATCAAACGACCTTTCCTTTTTATTCATCGCCAAAAAGCCAGTGCAGACCGGAGTTCTGGAATACAACAAATATTCAGAAAGGGTGAACTGGTTTCAAACTCCTCTGGTCTAATTTCTTTTGAGCATATATTCCGACAATATATTTTTTTTTTCGTTCATTTTGGGTGATATTCTTTTCCAGTTGATTGGGAAATATATTTTTTTATTATTTTGTTTTTATTTCAGGGATCCTTTTTTGACAATGGGTTTTGAACGAGTTCTTACTCTTTTAAAATTTCGTAATTGTATTACCTGCAAGAATACTCATTTCAAATTTTTTCAATTTATGATACGATAATGACTGAAGTATGAAAAGTGATTTCATTTTTTTTCTCTCTGTCTCTTAATATCGCTAAATATCCAGTGAAGAAGTTGCATCTCTCTCTCTCTCTCATCTCTCTCTCTCTCTCCTCTCTCTCTCTCTCTCTCTCTCTGAGAAATAACCTTGTCTCTGCCCATCTCCTCATCACTATACAGAAATATTCTCAAGCATTACTCTCTGCTCTGACTCTCTCTCTCTCTCTCTCTCTCTCTCTGTCGAGACTGGAGATTGATGAACACAGCCTTGGAACGTAATGAGATTTTTGTAATGTACTGTATTCGTTACGGGACACCCAGAGGACCGGATCAAGAGATGTCCTTTACATCTTCAGTCAGTGGTTGCGGAAGCAAGTCTCATAGACCCGAAGGGACATTGTTTTATTAGTTTTGAATACAATAGGAAAGCATTAACTTAAGTTTGGTGCATATCACTTATAATATATACAAATATATACAATATATATATATATATATATATATATGATATATATATTTTATATATATATATATATATATATATGCAGACTCTAGTGGTCATTTTTAACCGGTACATATGTAATTCCTATAAACACAATGCCCATCAATATCACTACAAAGGACTCGAGATCCACCTTCAGGAAATATGAAGAAATCATGATGATGTCCGGTAGGGGTAAACGAACCAGCGATACCATAATCATGACGAGGTCACCTTACCGGGTCATGTCAGCAAGGTGACCTCGTTGTGATGAATTGATATATATATATATATATATATAGTATATATATATTATATATATATATATATATATATATATATAACATGGGGGAAGGACCCCCAGTATTCATAAGGTAAGCGTGGACACGAACGGAAGGCAGACCCCCACACCCTATTACACACACAGGGCTCTCTCTCTCTCTCTCCATTCTAACAGGTAATGAAAATGAGAGAGTTGCATCATAACATAACGTTTATTAACAAGAACAAATAAATCAATTAACCAAGTAATCCAGTCTTACAGACTAACATTGTCAAGTCACCCCAAAAGTCACACCCCACTGGGAACTCTGTCCCCCTGTATTCCAGATCCGTCTGTTCAAAGATACAAACACATCTCGGTAAGTACACACACAAGTTTAAAGACAAAGTTAATAAAATGGAAACACTTACAAGATATCAAACAAGCCATCCCTTTGGTTAAAGTAAAGGTAACACTTACCATTCCCAACCAGAATATCACTCACTGATAAATTAAAAACACTTTGGCATCTGCCATCCATGGCTTCGCCTTCCTCCCCCGAATGTCTGTGCAAGTCTTCCCATAGACTTGGCTAGTGATACATTATGAATAGAAGAGGCGCACACGCACATACGAATGCACACTTCGACAACGCCTCATAATTACTGGCTACAACCAGTTTCCCAAGGCACTTGAGAAGAGTTCATAAACTGTTGTACATTGACTCGACGAACTAAGCACTTTTATCTCACTCCATCCCCTAGAAACTCATTCATCAGCTACTCTCAGGTCGATACCTCTGCACTGTTTCTCCACATTCCATAGGTCACAGAGAACGTACGGGACAAATTATTATTAATCAAAATCCCTAGGCCTTACATATAAATATATAAAATATATATATATATATAGAAAAATATAAATATAATATATATAGATATATATATATTATATATATATATATGAAAAAATAATATAATTATATATA
>NC_061087.1:103455888-103458388 GCF_015104395.2 Macrobrachium nipponense | reverse complement strand
GTTGAAGAGAAAGTAAGGGAAAAAAATTAAAAGTATCAAGACCTGAAAATAGAAACAAGAAGGATATGGGATATGCCGGTGGAAATCGTACCCATAATCATAGGAACACTAGGCACGATCCCAAGGTCCCTGAAAAGGAATCTGAAAAAACTAGAGGCTGAAATACTACAGGACTCATGCAGAAGAGTGTGATCTTAGAAACAGCGCGCATAGTGAGAAAAGTGATGGACTCCTAAGGAGGCAAGATGCAACCCGGAACCCAACACGATAAATACCAACCAGTCGAATTAGAGGACTGTGACAGACACAAAATAAATAAAATAAATAGATAAAAAAATATTATTATTATTATTATTATTATTATTATTTTATTATTATTATTATTATTATTATTATTATTATTATTATTATTATTATTATTATTATTATTATTATTGAAGAAACAAATCCACTTATGTAAATGTACATATATTTAATGTTTAAAACAGAAAAGATAGCTTTCGGGAATCTGTACGGTTCCCCTTATCAGGATAAGGGGAACCGTACAGATTCCCGAAAGCTATCTTTTCTGTTTTAAACTTAAATATATGTACATTTACATAACTGTGGATTTGTTTCTCCATTTGAAGACTCGTGCTACTATGAGGAATTTTTAATTATTATTATTATTATTATTATTATTATTATTATTATTATTATTATTATTATTATTATTATTATTATTATTATTATTATTATTATTATTATTACAAAAAAGCCTACAGGCGCCACTGACTTGAAATTCAAGTTTTCAAAGAATCTGGAGTTCGTTTGAAAAGTTACAGACGAGTGAAGGGAGCACTAGAAAAAAAAGATAAAGTCATGAATTAATGAATAATAGATAAAATATAAATAAATAAGTAAAATACGAGGAGAATTTGTTTTCAGAGTGGACGCAATGCAGCTTCGCTTGAACCTTTTAAAGTTCTAATTGCACGGCATCCCCTGTGAGATGCGAAACAGCTCTCTTTACGATACTTCCAGCTCTGTTGAATGATGCGTCCAGGAATCGTCCAACGGTTAAATACTTTCGCGTTGATAAATGATATACCAAGAAACCTGAATTATTACTAACAATAGTTTATAACGTTACCTTCAGACACAGATTATTGCGAAACTTCACTTTATGACAGAAGTTTCTTTATAACCCTTTACAACTAAGTGATGAGAGAATGGTCTTTATGCTTCCGCCATAATAGATTTATCAACAAACCTCAGTTCCTGGAAGACGCTCTTCATTGAGTCCTGTGGAAATCACTACATCTATCTTGGTCAAATTATGATTCAGGTCGTTAAGTGACACAACCACCCACCCCTTGCAAACCTGTTTGTTCGCCCCAGGTGGGGCGGGGTAGGTAGGGGGGAATGGGATGGTAGGGGAGACATCCACCCTCATGCAAACCTGGTTGTCAGCCCTGAGTGGGGGCGAGGTAGGTAGGAGGAATGGGATGGTAGGGGAGACATCCATCCTCCTCCTGCAAACCTGTTTGTCAGCCCTGGGTGGGGCCACAGGGTAGGTAGGAGAACAGAAGAGTTGGGGAGAGACCAGTGCCTTGTTCCAGCACACGCAGCGCCTGCTAAAAATAATAATATTCATTTTTTGTATAATTATTATTATAGAATAAGGGTCTTACGCTTTCGTATAACTTAAACAAATCGAATCAAATGCCACAAAAGAAAAAAAAAATTCCACTCAAACTGCATTTATAATTTCAATGCCAATTGAAGGTCTAACATGAATTAATTGCCTCTGGAATGAGCCAACAGTCATTCCATCTGATATAATTACCTATGATATAATTACCTAATTACCTTGAATCAATTTCGGCCGATTCAAGTCCTTTTTCATCTCGAAAATTAATTTTCCACTTTTTTCTCTTTGTGACTCTACTTTAAGTGAACCTTCAGTGGCCGCCAGATGGCAACTAATGATTCAATTATCGTTTTCGCTTACTCGGGGAGTAAACCTACAAACGGCTTTGTTTTTCTTGTTGTTGTTGTTGATCTTCTTCTTCTTGTTTTGTTGTTGTTGCTGTTGTTCTTGCTCTTGTTGAAAGGGGGTAGGAAAGCATTTTGGAAAAGCCGAAAAAGGTCTGAAAAAAGGTGTTTCGCATACAGTTAAGATACAGGAATTTAAGGATCGGGGAGTAAGCCTACAAACTTCTTTTTTGTTGTTGCTGTTGATCTTCCTCTTCTGTTTGCTGTTGTTGTTCTTGCTCTTGTTGGAAGGTGGTTAGGAAAGCACTATGGAAAAGCATAAAAAGGTCTGAAAAAGGTGTTTGGTGTTGAATGTTAGGATAGGATATTTATTCATTAGACTGGAAATTAAAATAAATAAATAAATAAATAAATAATGTACATGTTAAACAGTACAAAACAATTATTTCTACTAAAGCACTGCGTATTTATTTTAATTTTCGTTGGCGAAACAACGCACTAATTTGATTGTAGATTTTAACAC
>NC_061087.1:103445010-103455388 GCF_015104395.2 Macrobrachium nipponense | reverse complement strand
AAATTCAGCACGAGTTGTATTTAAAGGGAAAGTTCATAGACCATAAATTAAATTACATCCCCACGATTCCTGATTTTAACTGTTTTTTAAGAAGAGAGAGGAAGAGAGAGTAGGAAGAGGGAGCGAGAGAGAGAAGGAGATGAAACCTAATTTCATGTTTCGGGTGGTGCATTTTGAATGAAAAGGTTAACCAGGAATTTTTTTGTGGAAATAATTAAGCCAATTATCCCTTATTTTTAATTTTTGTCGGATGGTATGTTCATTCCTAAGTGTTTTCGTTTTGTGACGCTTGGAATTTATGCACAACGGTGTCATTTCTCTCTTCTCTCTCTCCTCTCTCTCTCTCTCTCCTCTCTCGTCTTTTTCTCTCTTTCTCTCCCCTCTGAAGCGCCGCCCTCTCGTCTCTCTTCTCTCAAATTAAAGTTTCCCATAACCACCAAGAGGTCCATGAAACACAGTTTTTTTGTGGAAATGAATTAAGATTCCATCTTTTTTTTTTTTATTGGAAAGTGCGCTTTTAGTCATCTTAATTGATTTTCGTTTGCTGTTAACGACGGTTTCTGATAACCTCTTCCTCCTCTCTCTCTCCTTCTTCCCTTCTTCTTCTCTCTCTCCTCTCTCTCTCTCTCCGCTAAAATGCATAATACCATTGCATGGGGAAAAACGATAGAAGGAATTGCCCGAAAACATCATGGAGGCTAAAAGAAAATATCCAGGAAAGAAGAGCAAGCATAGGTAGATTAATCAGTTATCCCAAATTTAATACCTAAGAAAAACTAAGGAAAGGCAACACAGGACATTTAATCCGCTCACTACGCCCACCAGATCATTCGGACCAATGGCAGCGTTACCTTTATTCAATGTCGTTTGCCAGTCTTCATCTGAGGATATATCCGGAGTGAGCGTAGATTGTGTTAAGAACATAAGCTCGAACAAATATTCTAAAGCTGGCATCCCAGGAACCATTCAAGATTGGAAAGATGCAAAATATACCGGTAAGATGTAACTTAGCAAACTTCTTCTGGTAAGACATTAGCGGTGCCTCATCACTGATGGACCTGGGAAAAACCCGAAATAAGAGCTGTAAGTCTTTAAGGTTAAAGGGTAAGGTTCCTCTCTTCTCTCTCTCATAATCAAAGGTTTTTTCACATCACCAGGGGGTCCTTTTTTGTTTAACATACCCTACAGCTGCATTCGAGAAAATAAAATTCCTTTCCCGGCGTCCCTGACAGTTTCCCCTCATTTGTTGTTATTTTTGGGTTTTATTATTTAATTTTCGTTAATTAAATTTAATTAAAATCATAATTTTATTAATAATATAATTCACCAACAACAGCGTACCAGGATGGTTGCATAAACTTTTCCATTGCAAGAACTGGACTTATGGTCCCTGAGAGGCCGTTGGCAAGATGAAAATAGGGCCCCTTTACTGGAATTACAGGTCCTTGTTAAATATTGTTAAAAAACCAGTTCCCTAACAATCAATATAACTTTAAGCCTTCTCAATGTCAGAAGGAAATCTGACGACCTGGAGGACAAGATAAGTGAGTCCTACGACAATCGGGTCCACATCCTGCCAGGATTTGGGTCTTAGATTATTTGAAGGGAACGTGTAATCCTGTCAAAAAAAAAAGAAGCTAATGTAGATATGTAACCGAGCGGAACAGGACGGATTGGTAATTCAAAAAAAAAAACAGGTAAAAAAAAAAATACACATACAATTGCTATATATTAAGGACCACAGGAAGCTGGCCATAATCTAGTTTTAAAGTACAACAGAAACCTCCAAGAAAGAAATCAAGGCTTTAGCTAAAAAAGAATTCCTTCCACTGCGACACCACTGAAAATCCTCTACAGAAATGGCCTCGTAGAATCTTGTTCGGGTCACCGTCAGCTTAGATCTTCATCTCCTTTTAAATCTATAGTAGATTTCACATCAAAACCGTTGCCATTTGGATGGGCCTTATGCAGGCCAGTCCCACCTTACGACGCTCCTGATTGGCTGTTGATAGACCAAATTTCACATGGACTGGGAAACTCCTCAGTCTCTCTCGAGAGTTCCAATGCGTTAGGAAATCTATGTTCGCCACCTTCTCCTGAGGGATACGTGGTCTCAAAAGTAATCTCTCAGGAGGGAGGTTGGAAAACATACCATCCTGACCTGTGTGAACTCTCGACAGAGACTGATGAGAGATTCGAGTCCCTGTGATTGGCTTATCATCAGCCATCAGGAGCGTCCGTAAGGGACTTGGCTTAGACATCAAAATGCACGGTGGATGTGAATCTGCTATAGGGATAAACCACGAGAACCCAAAGGGATTCTTAAGCCACCTCAACTAGATCTTCAACCAGGCGTTAACTAGGAATAACAGAAAACCCCAAAACCAAAATCAAGAAGCAACAAATGCCCAAGGCTGTCTATTGATTAGCATTGACCATTCAGTTGAGGAACCTGTGACTCTCAAACAACAGAACGCAGCAACTTTGGAACCACATTACCCAAAACCCGCAAAACCCGGCCGGGATGGATTTTTCGGAGCCCAAAGGGCACCCATATTGCAGACTTCCCAAAAACCCTCAGTGGTAACTCATCGAGCGAAGACCAGGTTATAAACCAAAGAAGTACGTCACCCAACAGATAATCTGTTTTTGTTTCTGTTTTCTTGTCAATTTTGTAAAAAAAATAAAATTTTTTTTTCTTTTTTTTTCTCTTTAGGTTTAAACTCTTGTTATTGCTGCCATTGTAAACAGAGCGTCTAGTTTTCTCTCAAAAGGCAATAACACGAATAGCAAAACAGGCAGATACTTGGCCAGCGATTCCTGAAGAGAGAGAGAGAGAGAGAGAGAGAGAGAGAGAGAGAGATGAGAGGAGAGAGAGAAAGGATAGAAGGCATTTGTTAAAAGGCGATTTTTTAATTTCCTGACCCTTAACTTAAATAAACCCGTTATGAATTATAAGTTTGGAACCAATAATTAATTTTTCCAAGGGAATTAAACATGGATTTGCTGCTCATTTAAACCAGCGAATTGGAAAAAATTACAGCGTACGGAAACAAAGGCATCACCCAGTAATGAATAATGAATTTATGGTAATATTATGTATATTATTATTATATTATATAATATATAATTATATATATATTATAATATATATATATATAATTATTTATTATATTTATATGAGATATATTATATATATATCATATATATTAATAAGTATTGGTTCGTATGGTATCTAATTATATATATATCATATATAGCGCGTTGTTATAATTATGTTACTAAATGTTTACGAGCAGTAAACTCCACTTCAGAATCAAAATAAAGGAAAAGGTAAAACAAAAATAAAAACAAAAATAAAAAAAATAAAATAAATATTAAAACCTTACGACCCAAGTTCTCAATAACCCACGAAAACTCCTTGATACTAATCTCTCCTCCCACTTACTCTTGAACGAACCCGCTGATATCTGCTTCCCAGAAGTCTCTTAAAAAAAAAAAAAAACAAAAAAAAAAAAAAAAAAAAATGTTATAACACAAGTTTTACTTGGAACAGTTGTTCTAGAATGGAGTTGCAGGCCCGCTCATCAGGAAACATATAGCCGGTGGGGGTGGAGGAGCAGCGATCGGTTCATTCAGGCAGCGGGGCAAGAGGGAAAATGCTGACAAGTCCTCCAGCCAGCCCTCGGAAGTTTATTAGCCTCGGGAAAAAAGCTGATTCAAGCCTATGTATTAATAAATAAACTCTCTAATCTCTCTTCCTCGCTCGTGGCGCGTGCTTTCTCCTCTCTCTCCTCTCTCTCCTTCCTCCTCTTCTCTTCTCTCTCTCTCTCCTTCGCACGGCGAATTTTAAAATGCTACACCTACCATACATACATTTGTAATTTTTTTATTACGTATTTAATACAACAGGCTCCTACTTTGTTTCTCGTTAAATCAACCTTGATTAAACTATTCTCCTCTCTCTCTCTCTCTCTCTCTCTCCTCTTCCTCTCTCTTCCCTCTCCGTCTAAATTCCCATTCCATTACTGTCCAACCCCTCCTGCTATTCATAACCATATAAAAACAAAACCATAATTCGGCTAAGGCCAATTTAATGATTTAATGAATGCCGATATTAGGTAAGGAAATTCGAGGTAACCGTTGCAAAAGCAAGATGCCCCACTTTACGGACTCTTACCTTAATAGTATTGTTAATAATGACCTTAACTAAAACTAAGCTAAGCAAAATATTGTATACAGAAATATGCGTGAAAATTCATAAACAAGTAAATAATGGTCTATACGGGCGGATGGGGGGGGGGGTGGGGGGGCGGGGGGGGGGGGGGGGATCTTATTTCCAATATTACATAGGTCTTTTTTGTTTTTAGAAGAGAATAGCCTAAAAAAACAAAGATCAGAAAGAATCCGTTATATCGGGAGTGCTGGAATTCAAGGCCTGAGGGAGATTTCCTTAAAAGCTGTTCAGGAGATTCCTAGAAGTTACTGAAAAGTCTCATTACCTGAGGAATTATTTGGATTCTTATACTAGGACGATTCCCCGTTCCATCGTGCACTAGCGGGCAGGGAATAAACAGAAAAAGGTATATTTACCTGCGAAAAGGAGATAATTGATATAGTTAATGATTAATAAAATATGGTTCTGAACATACGACATGCGAGCACCAGCCATCAAATGTAACTCTGAAATTCCTCAATAATGAAACTGACTCTTTTTGTCACTCAGAATAACAGTGATCCCTTCAGTTGTCCACTCCAAGTTAATAAGCTGGGTGGAACCCTTGGCCAGCCTTTCGGCACTGCCAAATGAATTAAATAGTAGTGGAATCATAATTTCTGAATACAAATAAGCCCAAAAAAATAATTATGGAAGGGATCATCTTAAATGAGTTTTGTCGTATGAACTTTTCTTATGATCATTCGGGTTTTCTTTTGTTATACAGCAACGTAGCCACTGTTTCGTTAAATTATATAATACATACCATACATACATATTACATACATACATACCATAATATTACATACATAAATAATAGGCCCATACACACACCATATACACACAACAACCACACACACCTAATACACACACTATATTTATATATATATATTAATATATATACTATTGTATATAAATATATATAATAAATAATATGCTATATATATAATATAATATATTCTAATATATTTATATAAAATTATATATATATTATTATATTTATACATATTATATATAATATATATTTATATATATATATATATATTATATGGTGGTGTGTGTGTGTGGTTGTAATTATATTTAATATAAATATATATTATATATATATATATATATATATATATCTTATATAATATATTATATATATATATTGTAGGAAGCCTACTAGGGAATTTGGCTTGAAAAATTGTATATTATAATATATATAATATAATATATATATATATATATAATAATTATAGTAGTCATATTTATCATAGTTATCATTATATATTGGTAAGGAAGCCTTTTAGGAATTTTGGAAAAAATTGAAAGTTTTATTTGAGCTTCCAGAGAGTAAGAATCCTTCCTCTCCCTTTCTTTCTGAAGAGGTAGAGAACTGTACTTCTCCGCGAAGCTTTAAATAAAAAATTTAATTTTTTTTCCAAAATTTTAGTAGGTTTCCTGAAAACATACATTAATATTTTAGTACACTGATCAGTTCTTAATAAGCTTTGATATATATATCTTAATATATCTTTATATAATATATATAGTATATAGTATATTATATATTTATAGTATTAATTATATTATATATAACTATATATATATAATATATATATTATATATATATCTCTATATATTAATATATAGTATATATATATCTTATTCTTAATAAATGTAAGTTTTGGTAATGCAATTAATAATTATGGTAAATATGATTAATTCACCTCAGAATCCTGTGTATTCATGTTATGAGATGTATGGTTTTTGTGGTTCAGATTCCCAAAATTTAAAGATAACATTGGTTAAGTAGTCCAACTTTTTGTTAATTTTTTTTTTTTTTTTTTTAAAATTTTTGAAAAAAGTTAACGTTAAAGACAGAAGAGAGTGGAAGCTCAATAAAGCCTTTTTAAAGAGGGTTTGTTGTCCACACTTTGGAGAATGGTCTTAGCTAAGCTGATTTCTTTATCAGGTGCCAAACAACGCTGCGTAGACCTCCCAGGCCGCATTTGAGTCCTTGAGGACCTTCCCTTCCCTATAATGATGTTATTTATTAGAGAGATGAATTGTAATATGTTTTATTCGTTCTTGGAACCTAGATGCTAATCGCCAATACCGCTTATCGGGGATCGTGAAAACCATTCATTCGATCTCTTGAGACCTAGGCCGCTGGCGTGAGGGATCGGATTTTCTCTCATCCCTCTCGCAAATCTCTTTTCTCAAGCAGCTCGCTCCGGTTGCGAGGATCTGTTTTCAGTTAACTTAACGTAACTTCTACATTAATTTTGTACTTGAAAAGGTCACTCAAGTAACTGTCCTTAATGTATGTTGTTGTTTGCTGGAATCTGGAACATAGTATTGTTTCTATTAGTTTTTTGTGAAAGGCGCCCACGAAAGTGTAAAAGTTTGTGTAACCAGGCCTTTAAGCTGCAGCCTGCGTATTCAGGTTATTTTTACAAAGGTTTTTGAAGTGCACTTCCGAAAGGTTTTATTTTGTTTTAGCAGTGGTAAAATTAAATTCATTTCAATTTTCAAAACATTTTTCTGGTTGCTTTGTTTTCTTATGACATATCCATTTTTGTATATTGCTTTAATGTTTGTACTGTCAATGCTTTCAATGTTTTTCATATTTATGCATTATGTTTTTTGCATTATGTCTTTAATTGTTTAATTTAGTTTGTGAATAATATTCTTTATTATGTAAATTGTTTGAATCTAAACACTTTGCAAATTAATTTTTTTTGTAATTTAAATTTAAAATTTCATTTCAATTTAAATTATTGCTTTAAAATTTAATTTAAATTAATTTTTACTTTGATAAAACTCTGATTGAATTGTATTTAATAATTAATTCAAGAACTTAATTAAAACTTTCCCTTGAGATTGTGGATTTTCGCTTATAAATTTTGAATTTAGAAAAAAAATTTTTTTTTTTTTTAAAATTTTTGTATTTTTGAAATTTTTTGGGGAAGAGTTTTGCATCTATATTCCCCCACCAGGTATATAAAACAATTAAGTTTGTTATTTTCTTTTTTTTTGTTTAGGTTTAAGAAATATAGAGTGATAATTGTGCCGTTTCCCACAAAAAATAGAATCAAGAATACAGGGGAAATACATTGAAATTTTAAATTGTAAAGGGGAAGGAGTGATGCCCTTTAATTAATTAAGATTACCTCACACCTATTTTTAATGAACTGAACTTAGACTGATTGTTTGTTCTTTGGACTGTTTCCGAGTTATATAAGGGATCCACGATTTACCTTTCGAGTATTCAGTCGCTTTAGTTATTTGTGATGAAAGGGTCATGGTGTCTGGCTGTAGTTGGAGGCGTAAGTAATGAACCAGGTACTTGAACAAAACTGTGCCACTAAGTACCAAAAGGGGTGTCCCGCCAGACCGCGGAATAAAGGGTTTCTTTCTTGTATTAGCCAAGTACAAACTGGTTATGGTAGTTAACCAGATACTTGACAATTTGGGTTAACAAATATTAATGGTGTTCAGACACAGATCTTTGACTACTTCGTGCACCAGGTATTAATGGTATCCAGACCCAGATACTCTAAGCCACTTCGTCACAATATATATATATATATATATATATATATATATATATATATATATATATATATATATATATATATATATATTATATATATATATGTATTATATATCTATATATATATCTATAATATATATCTATATATATATATATATATATATATTATATATATATATATATCTATATATATACTGATATCTAACGGGAACGGGGCCACCGGCCCCCCGTTATTCACTTAGGTAGCAATAAGCCAAAAGCGGTAGGCAATGGCACCTACCTTGTCCCCCCCCCTCCCCCCGCCCCCCCCCCTCTCTCTCTCTCTCTCTCTCTCTCTCTCTCTCTCTCTCTCTCTCTCTCTCTCTCACTCTCCTTCATTATCTAAGGTCACCAAATCAGAGTCGAAACTACAAAATATACATATATTTAAAGTAAAGTATTAATTGGATAACTCAGATTCTTACAGGATGATTAAATGGAATGATAACTCAAAATTCAGATACTCAGATAAAATATCAGTCTATAAAGGAATTAGTCACACCAATCATCCAAATGAATTATCCCACTCCTCTCCAGAACATAGTTCCCTCCACTAGATCCGCCTGTTTAAAATAACAGGAGAACACACTAATGAGCATACACAATTGTAAAGTCAAAGACAAAAGATTAAATGAAATAGAACATCTTTACAAAATATCAAAAATACAGTCAAGCCACACTTTTGGCTAAAGCACAGTAATTCTTACCCATCTCAGCCCAGAATCTCACTCACAGAAATAAATAAACTTTCGCAGAGCTATCCCAGCATCTGCCTTTTCTCCTCATAACCGTCTCCATCATTCTGGCTAATACATGCCATTATGAACGGACATAGTTCGTACCTACATACGAACTCACACTCAAAAGTTTGGAATGCACACGCCCCAGGTAACTGGATGCAGCCAGTTTTCAAAAGCACCTTGGACAAGCTCTCATGGCACTGATTTGCTAGGTAAGGACTTAATGTCACACCATCCCAAAAAAGAGTCATCAGCATTCTCTAGGTTGTCACTCGGACCACTCTGTATCTAAGGAAGTTAAATGATGAATCCCCAATTTCTAAGGAATGTCAAGGCACGACATACAACAATGTCTCATACATCAGTCTTTATATAACACACACACACATATATATATATATATATATATATATATATATTATATATATATATATATCTATATATATATATATATATATATATATATATATATATATATATATATATATATATATATATATATATATCCAAACTGTGCATCTATATAGATAAATATATACATATATGTATACATATAAATATATACAGCTATATGTGTGTATATATACACACACAGACCTGCTCCGAACTATTACTTATCGAGACGTGTGATAATATAACTTCGAAGAACTGGGTGTATTTCAAACATGTTTTCATACTTTCAACAGCACTTCATTTCTCTCTCTCTCCCTCTCTCTCTCTCTCTCTCTCTCTCTCTCTCTCTCTCTCTCTCTCTCTCTCTCACACACACCACACAAACAAAAGAATCGACAGCTTTTGCCCATAAGGTACTACAACTGTTTTTCAAACATTCCTTCTTCCATGAGTAATTAATAGATTTTTAAAAAAAAAAAATAAAAAAAAAAAAAAAAAATTTATACAAGGAAAAAATAATAGACGCGGTGAATAGAAACAGTTTAAGCCGAAAGGCAGAAGCAGGTAATTGATCCTGCAACAAAAAATTGCAAAAAAAAACTTTCATTGTCATCAATAAACTAAAAAAAGATTTAAAAAAATAAGATCACGGAGGGAAAAAGAACACAAGTAATTGGCAGCAAATTGGCCGTAATTAGTTGCCTATCACATTAATTCCTCAAAATTGTTCAGTAATCAATAACATCATAAAACAAATTCTGGAAGAGAGGAGAAGAGAGGGAGGTAATTTTTTTTTAAATCTGTTATAGGTCCCTTTAGACTTGAAAGGAAATTAAGAATATATATATATATATATATATATATATATATATATAATATATATATATATATATATATATATATATATATTATATATATATATATATATATGTATATATATATATATATACATATTTATATACATTATATACAAACGTATAATATATAATAATACACATACATATACATATATAACCATATGTATGTAATATATATATACACATATATTTATATATCAAATAACGCTTTCCTACAAATTCTTGGCATACATAACGTTTACTATAACCTCCTCCTCCTCCTCCTCCTCCTCCTCCTCCTCCTCCTCCTCCTCCTCCTCCTCCTCCTCCTCTCCTCCTCCTCCTCCTCCTCCTCCTCTCCCTCCTCACGGCGAGCATGGTGCCATTTGACTTGTAGTTGTTCTTGAATTGGTTTGGCACTTCGTATATAATAATCGATTCTCGATATGCATGACGTCAGTCAGCGCCACTTATCAGTAGCGCACGACAATCACTGAAGGTTATCAGAGACGATTGGTAGTTGACTAGAAATTTATCGATGCATTACAACTGTTCATGATCTTGGCAGATTTAAAAATTGCAGCAGTTAATCTACAAATAATCTCTCTTCTCT
>NC_061087.1:103435010-103440010 GCF_015104395.2 Macrobrachium nipponense | reverse complement strand
GAATCTCTGCATATATTCTTTCCTGATCGTGTCCTCCATCTCTTGGTGCTTTATATTCCCTCCTTCCATTATTCCCCGGTATTTGTATCCCGTCTCATCTATATGTTTGATGTTGCTCCCATCTGGTAGCTTTATCCCTTCAGTCCTTGTTATTTTGCCCTTTTGTATGTTGACTAAGACACATTTTTCTATTCCAAACTCCATCCTGATGTCCCCAGATACAATCCTTACAGTCTGGATTAGGGTATCTATTTCCTTGATGCTCTTACCATACAGCTTGATGTCGTCCATGAACATCAGATGGTTAATTTTGTTGCCTCTTTTCTTGAGTTGGTACCCAGCATCCATCTTCTGCAGTACTTTTGTCATGGGAATCATGGCTACTACTACGAAGAGTAGTGGGGACAGTGAGTCTCCCTGGAAGATCCCTCTCCTGATATTAAGCTCTGTTGTCTTATTCCAGAGCTTGTAAGTATTGTATTCCAGTTGCGCATTGTATTTTTGAGGAAGCTGATGGTGTTTTCCTCTGCCCCATCTATTTTCAGGCATTCTATTAGCCATGTGTGTGGTATCATGTCGAAGGCTTCCTTATAGTCTATCCATGCCATGCTTAGGTTGGTTTTTCTTCTCCTACTGTTCTTCATTACCATTTTGTCTATCAGGAGCTGGTCTTTTGTGCCCCTACACTTCCTTCTGTAGCCTTTATGTTGGTGGGGGATGGTGTTTGTATCCTCTAGGTAGTTGTATACCCTTTCGCTGATGATACCTGTTAGTAACTTCCACATTATTGGTAGGCAGATGATAGGCCTGTAGTTACTCGCTATATTTCCCTTACTCTTGTCTTTCTGGACTAAGGATGTTCTCCCTGTGGTCATCCATTTGGGCGCATGCTGATTTGTGATACAATGCTGGAGTTGTTCTGTTATTTGTGGGTGTAGGGCCTTGAAGTTTTTGAGCCAGTATCCATGGACTTCATTGGGACCTGGGGCTTTCCAGTTGGGCATTTTCTTTAGTTGGTGTCTGACTGTGTCTGTCGTGATGTCAGTGAATCTTTGTTTTATTCTCCCTGTTTCTTCTGCCTTGACTTCCTGGAGCCACGTTGCATGTTTGTTTTGTGATACCGGATTGCTCCATATGTTTTCCCAGAGTCTCTTACTTGGTTCGGCTTCAGGAATTTCTTGGTGGTTGTCTTCCCCTCTTAGTTGGCTGTATAGTCTTCTCTGGTTGGTGCCGAACACTTTGTTCTGTTGGTATCCCTTATTCCTGTTCATGTATCGTTGGATCTTATGTGCTTTGGCCTTGAGCCTCTGTTTTACATCTTCTATTGTGTTGTTTAGTTCCCTCTCCTGTACTTTGTATTTCTCGTTCATTTCCTTCCTTGTTTTCTTGCTTCTTAGCCTTTTTTCTGCCATCTCTTTCAGTTTACTCAAGTCAGATCTCATCACCATGATTTGCTTTTCCAGGCGCCTTTTCCAAGGCGGTTGCTGTTTTGGTTTCTGTTGGGTTGGTTGTGCTGGTGGTGTTGGTGTTCGTATCCCCATCAGTTCTGCTACTAATCTTGCTCCTGCATATGTCAAGTTATTTGTTTCTGTGATATTGTGGCGTGTATTATGCCCATTATTTCATTGACCTCACTTGTTTTCTCCCTTAATTTCTTGGTGTTGTAGACTTTCATGGAGGGGAACTTTGTTCTCTCTGTATCTGGCTTCATCCATTGTCTGATCTTTTTTACCCATTCCGTCTTGTCTGTTACTTCGTCGGTGTTTCTTCGTGTGTCGTTGTTTGGTACCTCATTATTATTATTATTATTATTATTATTATTATTATTATTATTATTATTATTATTATTATTATTATTATTATTATTATTATTATTATTATTATTATTATTATTATTATTATTATTATTATTATTATTATTAATTAATTAATTAATTAATTAAATTCCTTATGATAGAGAGTAGCCAGTTTGAAGTTCATTAGTTAATTATTATTATTATTATTATTATTATTATTATTTATGATTAATTCTTATTATTATTATTATTATTATTATTGTATTATTTTATATTATTTTATTATTATTATTAGTTATTTATTATTTCTTATTTATTTATTTATTTATTATTAAGTAATTAATTAAAATGAATGTATAATATTCTACCTGCCATCCCGGAAATCCCAAAATCAAGGCTCTCGACTCCCCCCCACCCCCCCCCCCCCCCCCCCCCCACCCCCTCAAACAACAACAACAAAGTAGTTTATAGGATTACTCCTCGAGTAAGCGAAGAAATAGTAACCTAAATAGTCTATACGAACCAAAGCTGTCTCAATTTCAAATTCCAGAGCGTTAAAACTGAATTTAGGTCACTGACAATTTCGAAAAGCCAAGAATTGGAATGTAGTCAATTTATACGAAAAAAAAATAAATAAAAAATTTTAGAGCCATAAAACTATGAAATTAGGTCAATGACAATTTTGAAATGCCAAGAATTGGAACCAAGTCCATTTATAATTTATAGGGAAGAAAACTAACAAATCATAAATTTTAGACCCATAAAACTATGAAATCAGGTCACTGACAATTTGGAAAACCGAAAATCAAAACCTAGAGTGTTTGTAGGAACAATATCTATATATTTTAATATTTCAAAGCCTTCAAACTAGAAATTTATGTTACTGACAACTTAAAAAAAGCCGAAATTTTGGAACCTCGATCCTTCATAAGAACCAAAACTCGAGAACTTTACACTTCAATCCTCTAAATCTCATCAATTTAAATCAATGCCAATTTTCAAAACACCAAAACAGTTAGTTAAATAGTTATAAGAAAAAAACTATGAACATTTAAAATTTCTAAATCATAAAAATGTAAATTTAGGTGACTGACAATATTGACAATTTTAAAAATGAAAATTAAGTCCAATAATGTAAGTCACTGACATTTGAAAACGCCAAAACAGGAAGTTAAATAGTTTATAAGAAAAATTAAAAAAGATTTAAAATGTCAAAAACATAAAAATGTAAATTTAGGAAACTGACAACACTGAAAATAAAAAAATTCTAACCTAATCAATTTACAAGAACAAACACAAGAAATCATTAATTTTAGAACCAAAAAACTATGAATTTATGTTATTGACAACTTCTAAAATCCAAAAATTCGAACCTGACTAGTTTATTAGAAGCAAAACTCGTCAATTTTAAACTTTAAAACACTAAATCCATTAGTTCAAATCAATGACAATTTTGAAAATCCCAAAACAGGAAGTTGAATAGTTTATAAGAAAATGAAAACTATAAACATTTCAAATGTCACAACCATAAAATTGTAAATTTAGGTCAATGACAATTTTGAAAACCCAAAAACAAAAGTTAAATAGTTTACAGGATCCAAAACTAGAAAATTTAAAATTCAAAAAACCAAACCCATTAATTTAGGTCACCGACAACTTTGAAAACCAAATACCTGGGAACTACTAATTTGTTTATTAGGTCAATAACTGTAATAATTTCAAATATCAAAATCCTAAAAATGTAAATTTATGTCACTGGCAATTATGAAAACTTAAAAAAATAGCCTTAATGGTTTATGGGGAGAATAAAACGATAAACACTTAAAATTTCAAAGCCTTAAAAATGTAAATTTAAGTCACTGACATCTGAAAACCCTAAAGACGTTAATTTAGGTGACTGACAACTTTGAAAACCCCCAAAATTGGAACTTATATAATTTATAAGAACAAAATACTATAAACATTTAAAATTTCTAAAACCCTAAAAACGTAAATTTAGGTCACTGACAACTTTGAAAAACCCCCAAAATTGGAAACTAAATAATTTACAGGAACCAAAACCTTGCAAATTTCGGCACTTCCAAACCAGCAATCAATATCGCCCACACATTTGGAAAATTGCAAAACGTATCCCTCACAAATCAGTTTTATAAAACGAGGGATATCGCATCACAGAAGCACGTTTTGTGAATGGAAAATCAAATGACCACAACCAAATAAACCACTTAGTAGTAAATTCATTCATAAAAATTTCATTAAGATTTTTTTTTTCTTTTTTGGGAGGGTGGGGTGGGGGTTATTGGACAATTCGCGTTGACTGTCTCAATAATCCGGTTGGCCTCTCGCTTGATGTCGTCGACGAGGTTCTTGGTAATTCTGCGGAATTTCGTGGAGTCCGCCAGGATTTCTTCAATCTTCCGGCGGTGTCGAACAGCGAGATTCCGAATTCAGCACGAAGGTGTACACGAAGCCGACGAACCTGGGTATGTGCATGAACGGTGAGAGCGAGTGCCCTGAGAGGTATAAGCGCTCCACCATCAGCGCCTTCGTCAGGAGGGCCCTCTCACACTGCTCCTCCTGGAATGATACACACAGTGAGTTGGAGCGCGCCGCCCAGGTCCTCATCGACAACGGACACACCAATCGTGCTGTTGATGAATCTATAAGGAAAAATATTGAAGCCTGGTACCCACCAGGAACCCCGCGCCGATGTTGCAGAGCCCATCAAGCTGTTCTACAAGGGACACTTCCACCGGAGGTACAACGAGGACGAACAAGCCCTCAAAAAGATCATCGACGAAAACGTCAGCCCCGCCGACCCAGACAAAAATATTAAGTTAATTATCTATTATAAAAACGAAGAAGACGAGCAGCCTGGTTGATGAGAACAACCCTTCGGCGCCCCTGCAGGATCCCTTGAAGAAGACGAGTGTGGTCTACCGTTACACATGCCCCGTCCGAGGATGCCTCGGCAAATACGTCGGTATGACCTCCATGCGTTTCTCCAAGCGAATCTCCTGCCACGCTCAAGAAGGAGCAATCTTAAACCACGCCAGGACTGCTCATAACAAACGGATAAAGAGGAATGATATTATTCCTAATATCGAAATAATAGACCAGACAACGGATCCCCGACGTCTGCGCCTCTTAGAAGCCCTCCATATAGGCAATGAGAAACCAAATCTTAACATCACCCAAGAAACG
>NC_061087.1:103398403-103418403 GCF_015104395.2 Macrobrachium nipponense | reverse complement strand
TACTAACACGTTTGGCATTTATCTATTCCCTTATAAAGTTACCTGGTACATTGACATTTCGTCTTACCGAATTACAGCCAATATTACACATCCGTTACGCTACACAATTCTGGAAATCAGTTACGTTAATTGACATTTCGCCTTCGTGGATTTCCATTCAAGAAAACACAGAAGCTTATAGTAATGATTCGGGAAACATAGAGGGAAGCAGAGAATTCACGCGCATTCTGGGGCGTGAAAGGGATAATAGTAATTGGCCAAAGTGGTTGACCTGATGATTTGTAAATTTATTATTTGGGTGACGAATAAAAAGAGAAAAAAGGGTGAATTCAAGCGGGAAGAAAGAATAGGAGTAGGAACACTACAAGGACAGATAAACAGAGGGGAGTAACCAACAAGAGCGAAGCAAAATCACGTGGTACGAACGTGCAAGAGAGAGAGAGAGAGAGAGAGAGAGAGAGAATCAATCGGTGGCGTGAAAGGGGGATGGAGCAAGGGGAATGGGAGGCGGGGGGGGGGGGGGTGGACAGGATTAGAAGGTAATAGGCTTTCCCTCGTCGCATTACTTCCCGCTAGATATTAAAAAGCTCTTGTAAAAAGCAGCTCACCTTTGCGAGTGCTTGCTGCTGTTTTCCCGAGTTCTTTTTACAGCTGTGAATTAATTCTACTGCGGTTGTTGCTGTTTTTGATGCTGCTGCGTAGCAGGGAAGGGGAAAACTGTGTGTAATACCCTCTCTCTCTCTCTCTCTCCCTCCCCTCTCTCTCTCTCTCTCTCTCTCTCTCTCTGCGAGTTTAGTTGTGAATGATGGTACTTGTGGATAATTTTCATTTTTTTTTTTTTATTTTTTTTTTTTTTTGCACTTTACGAAATGGGTGTGGAAGACAGACATATATATATATATATATAATATATATATATATATATATATATATATATATAGTATATATATAGTATATATATATATATATATATATATATATATATATATATATATATATGTATATATATATATATATATATATATATATATATATATATATATATATATATATATATATATATATATATATATACATACTATATATATATGATATATATATATATATATATATATATATATATATATATATATATATATATATATATACATATATATAATATATATATATATATATATATATATATATATATATATATATATATATACTATATATATAGTATATATATATATATATATATATATATATATATATATAGATATATATATATATATATATATATATATATAGTATATATATATACATATATATATATATACTATATATATCTATATTATGCATATTATGTACATTCACATATTAAAAACTACGCAATTTAAATATATATATATATATATATATATATAGTATATATATAGTATATATATATATATATATATATGTATATATATATCATATACTATATATATGTAATTATATATATAAAAATAAATAAATAAATGAATATATATATATATATATATATATATATATATATATATATATATATATATATATAGATACTATCAATACATGCATACATACACGCATATACACCACGACACCTGAAGTTTACACGCCCTTGGCGGTCGCAGCATACTTACGTACCGACCGACCTGTCTGACTTTTGACATTAATTCCCTTTATGGCCGTCTTCCAGGCGTGAAGTTCTCCTCCGGGGGAATCCAGAAGTATCGCATTTGCCAAAGTCCTGAAAGGTCGCGTCCTGAGAGAAGTAATAAAATAAATCTTGCCAGATACCAAACTGACGGTTTTGTGGTAACTGTTATTACCCTTTTTTTAATCGCCTTGTGACAGTGAGTAGTGGTTGAAGTTTATTATTATTATTATTATTATTATTTTTATTAATTAATTAATTAATTAATTCAATTCCATTTGACAGAGGGAAGTGGTTGAAGTTTATTATTATTATATAGTAAGTTTATTATTATTATTATTATTTTGGGGGGGCTCTATCACAGTCCTCTAATTCGACTGGGTGGTATTTATATTGTGGGGTTCCAGGTTGCATCTTGCCTCCTGAGGAGTCCATCACTTTTCTTACTATGTGCGCCGTTTCTTGGATCACAGTCTTCTGCATGAGTCCTGGAGCTACTTCAGCCTCTAGTTTTTCCAGATTCCTTTTCAGGGATCTTGGGATCGTGCCTAGTGTCCCTATGATTATGGGTACAATTTCCACTGGCATATCCCATATCATTCTTATTTCTATTTTCAGGTCTTGATACTTATCCATTTTTTCCCTTTCTTTCTCTTCAACTCAGGTGTCCCATGGTATTGCGACATCAATGAGTGATACTTTCTTCTTGATTTTGTCAATCAACGTCACGTCTGGTCTGTTTGCACGTATCATTCTATCTTTTCTGATACCACAGTCCCAGAGGATCTTTGCCTGATCGTTTTCTATCACTCCTTCAGGTTGGTGCTCGTACCACTTATTACTGCAAGGTAGCTGGTGTTTCTTGCACAGGCTCCAGTGGAGGGCTTTTGCTACTGAATCATGCCTCTTTTTGTACTGGTTCTGTGCAAGTGCCGGGCATTCGCTTGCTATGTGGTTTATGGTTTCATTTTTCGTATTGCACTTCCTACATATGGGAGAGATGTTATTTCCATCTATTGTACTTTGGATATATCTAGTTCTTAGGGCCTGATCTTGTGCCGCTGTTATCATTCCTTCAGTTTCCTTCTTGAGCTCTCCCTTCTATAGCCATTGCCACGTGTCATCTCTGGCTAGTTCTTTAGTCTGTCTCATGTATTGTCCGTGCAGTGGTTTGTTGTACCAGTCCTCTGTTCTGTTTGCCATTCTCCAGTCTCTGTATATTTCTGGGTCTTTGTCTACTTTTGTTAGTCCTTCTTCCCATACACTCTTGAGCCACTCGTCTTCACTGGTTTCCAGATATTGCCCCAGTGCTCTGTTCTCGATGTTGACGCAGTCCTCTATGCTTAGCAGTCCTCTCCCTTATTCCTTTCGTGTTATGAATAGTCTGTCCGTATTTACTGTAGGGTGTAGTGCTTTGTGTATTGTCATATGTTTCCTGGTTTTCTGGTCTATGTTGCGGAGTTCTGCCTTCGTCCATTCCACTATTCCTGCACTGTATCTGATTACTGGCACTGCCCATGTGTTTATGGCTTTTATCATATTTCCGGCGTTGAGCTTTGACTTGAGTATCGCCTTGAGTCTCTGCATATATTCTTTCCTGATCGTGGCCTTCATCTCTTGGTGCTTTATATCCCCTCCTTCTATTATTCCCAGGTATTTGTATCCCGTCTCATCTTTGTGTTTGATGTTGCTCCCATCTGATAGCTTTATCCCTTCAGTCCTTGTTACTTTGTTACATCAGATGGTTAATTCTGCTGCCTCTTTTCTTGAGTTGGTACTCAGCATCCATCTTCTGCAGTGCTTTTGTCATGGGAATCATGGCTACTACGGAGAGTAGTGGGGACAGTGAATCTCCCTGGAAGATCCCTCTTCTGATATTAACCTCTGCTAGTCTTATTCCAGAGCTTGTAAGTATTGTATTCCAGTTGCGCATTGTATTTTTAAGGAAGCTAATGGTGTTTTCCTCGGCCCCATATATTATCAGGTATTATATTAGCCATGTGTGTGGTATCATGTCGAAGGCTTTGTTATAGAGTATCCATGCCATGCTTAGGTTGGTTTTTCTTCTCTTACTGTTCTTCATTACCATTTTGTCTATCAGGAGCTGGTCTTTTGTGCCCCTACACTTCCTTCTGCAGCCTTTCTGTTGGTGGGGGATGGTGTTTGCCTCCTCTAGGTAGTTGTATAGCCTTTCGCTGATGATACCTGTTAGTAGCTTCCACATTATTGGTAGACAGATTATAGGCCTGTAGTTACTGGCTATATTTCCCTTACTCTTGTCTTTCTGGACTAAGGATGTTCTTCCTGTGGTCATCCATTTGGGTGCATGGTGATTTGTGATACAATGCTGGAGTTGTTCTGCTATTCGTGGGTGTAGGGCCTTGAAGTTTTTGAGCCAGTATCCATGGACTTCATCGGGACCTGGGGCTATCCAGTTGGGCATTTTCTTTAGTTGATGTCTGACTGTGTCTGTCGTGATGTCAGTGAATCTTTGTTTTATTCTCCCTGTTTCTTCTGCCTTGACTTCCTGGAGCCATGTTGCATGTTTGTTGTGTGATACCAGATTGCTCCATATGTTTTCCCAGAGTCTGCTTTGGCCTTGAGCCTCTGTTTTACATCTTCTATTGTGTTGTTTAGTCCCCTCTCCTGTACTTTGTATTTCTCGTTGAGTTCCTCCCTTGTTTTCTTGCTTCTTAGCCTTTTTTCTGCCATCTCTTTCAGTTTTACTCAAGTCGATCGCATCACCATGATTTGCTTTTCCAGGCGCCTTTTCCAAGGAGGTTGCTGTTTTGGTTTCTGTTGGGTTGGTTGTGCTGGTGGTGTTGGTGTTCGTGTCCCCATCAGTTCTGCTACTAATCTTGCTGCTGCATATGTCAAGTTATTTGTTTCTGTGATATTGTGGCGCGTATTAGTCTCATTATTTAATTGACCTCACTTGTTTTCTCCCTTAATTTCTTGGCGTTGTAGGCTTTCATGGAGCGGATCTTTGTTCTCTCTGTATCTGGCTTCATCCATTGTCTGATCTTTTATACCCATTCCGTCCTGTCTGTTACTTCGTCGGTGTTTCTTCGTGTGTCGTTGTTTGGTACCTCATTATTATTATTATTATTATATTATTATTATTATTATTATTATTATATTATTATTATTATTATTATTATTATTATTATTATTATTATTATTATTATTATTATTAATTAAATAATTAATTAAATTCCTTTTGATAGAGAGTAGCAGTTGAAGTTCATTATTATTATTACTATTATTATTATTATTATTAATATTATTATTATTATTATTATTGTTATTATTATTATTATTATTATTATTATTATTATTATTATTATTATTATTTATTTATTTTTTTTTATTAAGTAATTAATTAATTAAAATAATTTCTACCTTCCATCCGGATTAAAATCAAGGCTCTCGAATCCCCCCCAACCCCCCCCCCCCCCCAAAACAACAACAACAAAGTAGTTTATAGGATTACTCCTCGAGTAAGCGAAAAAATAGTAACCTAAATAGTCTATACGAACCAAAGCTGTCTCAATTTTAAATTCCAGAGCGTTAAAACTGAATTTATGTCACTGACAATTTCGAAAAGCCAAGAATTGGAATGTAGTCAATTTATACGAAAAAAAAATAATAAATAAAAAATTTTAGAGCCATAAAACTATGAAATTAGGTCAATGACAATTTTGAAATGCCAAGAATTGGAGCTTAGTCAATTCATATGAAAAAAACTAATAAATCATAAATTTTAGAACAATAAAACTATGAGATTAGGTCACTGACAATTTTGAAAAGCCAAGAACTGGAACCAAGTCCATTTATAATTCATAGGGAAGAAAATTAACAAATCAAATTAACAAATCATAAATATTAGACCCATAAAACTATGAAATCAGGTCACTGACAATTTGGAAAACCGAAAATCAAAACCTAGAGTGTTTGTAGGAACGATATCTACATATTTTAATATTTCAAAGCCTTTCAACTAGAAATTTAGGTTACTGACAACTTAAAAAAGCCGAAATTTTGGAACCTCGATCCTTCGTAAGAACCAAAACTCGAGAACTTTACACTTCAATCATCTAAATCTCATCAATTTAAATCAATGACAATTTTCAAAACCCCAAAACAGTTAGTTAAATAGTTTATAAGAAAAAAACTATAAACATTTAAAATTTCTAAACCATAAAGATGTAAATTTAGGTGACTGACAATATTGAAAATTAAAAAAAAATCGAAATTAAGTCAAATAATGTAAGTCACTGACATTTGAAAACGCCAAAACAGGAAGTTTAATAGTTTATAAGAAAAATTATAAAGATTTAAAATGTCAAAAGCATAAAAATGCAAATTTAGGTCACTGACAACACTGCAAATCAAAAAATTCTAACCTAATCAATTTACAAGAACAAACACAAGAAATCATTAATTATAGAACCAAAAAACTATGAATTTGTGTTATTGACAACTTCCAAAATCCAAAAATTCGAACCTGACTAGCTTATTAAAAGCAAAACTCGTCAATTTTAAACTTTAAAACACTAAATCCGTTAATTCAAATCAATGACAATTTTGAAAATCCAAAACAAGAAGTTGTTAAGTTTATAAGAAAATGAAAACTACAAACATTTCAAATGTCACAACCATAAAATCGTAAATTTAGGTCAATGACAATTTTGAAAACCCAAAAACAAAAGTTAAATAGTTTAAAGGATCCAAAACTAGAAAATTTAAAATTCAAAAAAACTAAACCCATTAATTTAGGTCACCGACAACTTTGAAAACCAAATAATTGGGAACTAATTTGTTTATTAGGTCAATAACTATAATAATTTCAAATATCAAAATCCTAAAAATGTAAATTTAAGTCACTGACATATCTGAAAACCCTAAAGACGTTAATTTAGGTGACTGACAACTTTGAAAACCCCAAAAATTGGAACTTAAATAATTTATAAGAACAAAATACTATAAACATTTAAAATTTCTAAAACCCTAAAAACGTAAATTTAGGTCACTGACAACTTTGAAAAAAAAAAAAACAGAATTGGAAAATAAATAATTTACAGGAACCAAAACCTTGCAAATTTCGGGACTTCCAAACCAGCAATACCAAATATCGCCGCCCACACATTTGGAAAATTGCAAAACGTATCCCTCACAAATCAGTTTTATAAAAACGAGGGATATCGCATCACAGAAGCGCGTTTTGTAAATGGAAAATCAAATGACCACAACCAAATAAACCACTTAGTAGTAAATTCATTCATAAAAATTTCATTAAGATTTTTTTTTTCTTTTTTGGGGAGGGTGGGGTTGGGGGGGGGGGGGGGGGTTACTGGACAATTCGCACAATTAAGCGAGTAAAAACTGCAAAATAATTTGCCATTTCCCCGAAGCAGAATTAGGAAGCTCTTCGTCTTTTCACGAATTAACGATAATTTTCATCTATTCATTCATTTTGTTTATTTTTTGGGGGGAGAGGGTGGGGAAGAATTGCCCAATTATTATGCTAAAATACATTGCAATTTAATGCCAAATCCTTTCATATTTCATAAAGAAGAGACAGATTATGGGTACCGCAGTATTTTATATATTTATTCATTTATTTTATTCAGAGCGATTCCATTATTCTGCCCAAATCTAATTCAATATAATTATAAACCCTTTCATCTTTCATGAAAAAAATAAAAGCAGACAAGTTATGAATATTGCAGTAATGCACCTGAATTTGATCATTGTATAAAGGTAAACAGCCTACAAATCAATAAACTAATACACAAGCAAAACTTCAGTTAAGATAAAGGAAAAATACAAAAAATAAAACCATGTCTAAACAAACGACCATCAGAGAACAAAGAAAAGGAGATACTACAATACTAAATCAATGACAAGACGGGGATCCCACCCCCATCTTACTCGGGACACGCACAAGATTTTCCCTTCATGCATAAGTTGTAAACATTATATTCCTAACTTAACGTAAATTAAAATGTGCTAAAATCTATGGTCAAATGATCCTTCTTTCACCAACGAAAACTAAAATAAATACGCTTTTTTTTATTAGAAATAATTTTTCTGTTCTGACCTGAAAACAGATTTTAGCAGGCCACAGGTGTTGATACTTGACGAATCTTCATAAAGATTTTACATTTCATTTTACATCTTTATTTTCTGGATTTAATTAAATGTGTAAACTGGCAAAGTACAGTAACACCTGGACTTAAGGACACTTAGGGGTTCTGGCCTTTTTTTGTAAAGTAACAAAGTATGTTGGCCTTTTTGTTAACAAAATACATTGGTCTTTTTGTTGAGTAACAAAGCATTTTAA
The DNA here is from genome assembly GCF_015104395.2 of Macrobrachium nipponense. NCBI lineage: Eukaryota > Metazoa > Arthropoda > Malacostraca > Decapoda > Palaemonidae > Macrobrachium > Macrobrachium nipponense. The sequence goes on along the minus strand of NC_061087.1, from coordinate 103,410,400 downwards.
GTAACGAATAGAATGGAATGGAATATAAGCTTAGGCCAAATGCCAAGTACTGTGACACCTAGAGGTCATTAAACGCTAGAAAGGAAATTGACAATGAGTTGGTTTGAAAGGTGTAACTGGAAGAAAACCTCGCAGTTGCACTATGAAATAGTAAAGGAAATGAAAAGGGGTTGCAGCTAGGGGCCTATGGGACGCTGCAAAGAACGTTTAGTAATGCCTACCATGCACCCAATGAGGTGCACTGATGGCGCTATCCCCACCCCCTACGTGGTTAAGTAACGGATATCCTATATTATAGCTTCCGCTTCATATAGCTTCCGCTTCGGTATTTTGAAGATATCTTTCAGTTAAAAGCAATGTCACACATTTCCTAACTCTAAATAACTTTAAAATAGCCTTCAATTTACACTTATCATTCAATTAAAGACAGTTTTCTTCACACGTGTATAATATCTAAAATGGTAGCATAAGAAAAATAACTATAAATTAGTAGCTGGGAAATATAGAATACCGCTAAATGTGTTTGTGTACAAGTTGATGGAGTAGATGGACTTCTTTTTTTTTTTTTTTTTTTTTTTTTTTTGGGGGGGGGGTGGTTAGGATGTGGAGGGTAGGGGGTGTTAAATGATGGAGATTTTATTTTCAATTGTCCAACTTGACTAACTCAGGACATACAAATGAAATTGGGGAGTTCCAGATAATGGCTAAGAATACCATAAAGGGCTGATGAATCCCACTCAATCCAGAATTCCTGACTAGCTCCATTCCAGAATATATTCCAGTGAAATTACAATTTCTGACGGACTTCGTGTAATAAATAATATCATCCATTAGGTTTTCTAAAACGTAATTCGATGGAGGCCATAAGGGCTGATTAAATCGAATAAATCCAGAATTCCTGACTTTTCACTTAGTTCCAGAATACATTCCATTATGTGGAATTTCCATGCATGTCCAACGTCACGGAGTAAATAATATCATCAATTATATTAGGGTCTCCAGGTTTCCTTCAATAATATTTCACAGAACTCTATCGGTCTCATATAACAAAAAATGTCAATACTTCCTCCCGAACAATTCAAGACCGATGGATTAACCACTTCGTCTCATCGTAAACAAAGCGAGATAAAAAATCCGTAATGATAAAACGGACAAAGCGACAAAGACACGACGACAAACGAACGAATCTTCTCCGGGAAAAAAAAAGAAACGGCGTTTATCACAATAATTACATAATTTAGGGTGATTCATTTCCACGACCGGACGAAATAAGCTTGAGTCATGACCCGGTGAATAAAAAGACTTCATTTCAGAGAGAAACTTATTAGAGGAAACGATTTATACTGCTTTATGGACCATCAGTCACACGTGGAAGTCCTGAATTATGAGGAAACACGGTTATGGTGTAAGCTCGAAATTATTACTATTATTTTTATTATTGACGGCCAGACTTGCGCATGCGCGGCTTTGAAGTTTCTCGTCATTCATCACAATCCAGATTTACGATCTTACAGTAACAAATGCTGGGAGATGTTTTTGAAATAGACGTAAATTATATGACAATTTTTGGTAAAGCAAAAAACTGCTGTTGTTCGGAAGATTATGAAAAAAAGTCCAGTGTTTCTGTAATTACCAGTCCCCCTTCCTTTATAAAAAGTGAGAGAGAGAGAGAGAGAGAGAGAGAGAGAGAGAGAGAGAGAGAGAGAGAGTTAAATATATTTAACATCCACATTTTATAGAGAGAGACAAAGCAGCTTAAGTATCTGACCTCTACATTTTATGAGAGAGAGAGAGAGAGAGAGAGAGAGAGAGAGAGAGAGAGAGAGAGAGAGAGAGTAAAAATATTAACCTCTACATTTGAGAGAGAGAGAGAGAGAGAGAGAGAGAGAGAGAGAAATGTATTTAACATCTATATCTTATGGGGAGAGGCAAAGCAGCTTAAGTATCTGAACTCTATTATATTTTCTTTATAAGAGAGAGAGAGAGAGAGAGTAAAAATATTAACCTCTACATTTTAGAGAGTAAATAATAACTTACCTCTATATTTGAGAGAGAGAGAGAGAGAGAGAGAGAGAGAGAGAGAGAGAGAGAGTAAAATATATTTAACATCTACATTTTATAGAGAAACAAAGCAGCTTAAGTATCTGGACTCTACTGCATTTTCTTTATGAGAGAGAGAGAGAGAGAGAGAGAGAGAGAGAGAGAGAGCGCTAGGTGGCGCATGGCCTTCGTGACACAAAGAAAAGAGAAGATGGAGGACATGTCAACATCCATCAAGATTCCAGCAAAAAGCAGTACTAAAAAAATAGATAAATAAATCACTAAAACTTAAGTAATTCTCTACACGTAGTTCTCAAGGACTGATAAGTCAAGAATTTTCTTATTCTATTCATCTTCACTTCTTCTTCTCCATTATGTGAAGAAGCCAAATAACTTCCTTTTTTATCTTTTTATTTATTTATTCTTTTTTTTCTCCATCTTGTCTAACTTTTCTAAAACTGCGTGATATAATCTGGCATATTTTTTCTAACATTCATAGCAAATTTCCTAATAATTATGTATTTCTAATGATAAAATTTCCTTGTAATTATTTATTTCTAATGGTAAAATTTCCTAATAATCATTTATTTCTATTGATGAAATTTCCTAATAATGATATATTTCTAATGATACAATTTCCTAATAATTATTCATTTCTAATGATAAACTTTCCCAATAATTATTTATTTCTAATGATAAATTTCCTAATAATTATTTATTTCTAATGATAAAATTTCCTACTAATTATTTATTTCTAATGATAAAGAGAAGTTTGTATTTTATACATACAACACTTAAATCAATATATCTTTGACGTGAAATGAAACGCTTTCTGGTGTCAAGGTATCAACCATTTTTTTTATTAGTGGACTTTTTCTTCTAAGATTTCCTCTTTTAAAAAACGGGCTGTTATGTCTTATCAAAGGTCATTTCTATAATAAGAGAAACTATCTCTCTCGGGACAAAGGAACATAAAACTGTTTTTGTTTTTTCATTAATAACTTTTGTTATGTTTCCCTCTTCTTCCAAATGGGTTGCCATTTCTTACTGAAGGTAATTTTTAGAAGGAAACTATCTATTTAAAGGCACAGGGACATAAGTGTTTTTTAATTGTCACTTTTTCTTATCGAAAGTTATTTCTTCTAAGCTTTCCTCTGTTTTTTTTTAAGTGACTATTATTTCTTATCAGAGGTCGTCACAGACGACACAATGCTCTTGAAGATGTTTTATAAGTATTTCTAATGTAATGTGAATAAAACTACAATAAATATGAATAAAACGAATTTAACTGAAAGAACTCACTGACTGAGCAATTAATACGAACAGGACGAATTAAACTGAAAGAACTGGCTGATTTTGATCAATTAATATAAACAGGACGAATTAAAGTGAAAGAACTGACTGACTCTGATTAATTAATACAAACAGGACGAATTAATCTGAAAGAACTTACTGACTTTGATTAATTAATATAAATAGGACGAATTAAATTGAAAGAACTAACTGGCTTTGATCAATTAATACAAATAGGACGAATTAAACAGAAAGAACTGGCTGATTTTGATCAATTAATATAAACAGGACGAATTAAACTGAAAGAACTGACTGACTCTGATTAATTAATAAAAACAGGACGAATTAATCTGAAAGAACTTACTGATTTTGATCAATTAATACAAACAGGACGAATTAATCTGACAGAACTGACTGACTTTGATCAATTAATACAAACTGTACGAATTAAACTGGAAAAAACTGCCTACCCTTGATTTAACCATCATCCGAACATCGACATTCAAAACTGCTCTGAATACACCGTAATAATGATTAAAAAAAAAAAATTTTTTAATAAAATTTCAAAAAAAAGTCACGTGCCACTCAATTCATACATTACTCGAGACTTCAGGGGAAACGATACAATCGCGCGAGTCCTGAATGAGAATAGAATAGACCTGTGTATTATTTCTGAACGCAGAGACCAACAACCAGTCTTTCATTTTCCGAGCCTGGGTGGGAGTAAGACTCAGCTGATAACGCAAAGAAGAAGAGCGCAGATATAAATATCGGGAGCACAAATGGGTGTGTCCGAAGCAAAGCGATAAATATCAGCGTTTTGACGTTTTATTTTCTTGTGTGTGTGTGAGAGAGAGAGAGAGAGAGAGAGAGAGAGAGAGTTTTGGCATTTTATTTTCTTGTGAGAGAGAAAGAGATAAAAAAAGAAAGTTTTGAATTTTATTTTATTGTGTGTGTTTGTGTGTGTGTGAGAGAGAGAGAGAGAGAGAGAGAGAGAGAGAGAGAGAGAGAGGAAGACAGTTTTGGCATTTTATTTTCTTGAGAGAGAGAGTGAGAGAGAGAGAGAGAGAGAGTTTTGACATTATATTCTCTTGTGTGTGTGTGTGTGAGAGAGAGAGAGAGAGAGAGAGAGAGAGAGAGAGAGAGAGAGAGACTTTCAGCCACGACCCGGTGGTGGCCTGTGTTGTCGCCTATAGCTGTGCCAGACGCACAATCATGGCCTACCTTTAACCTTAAATAAAATAATAACTACTGAGGCTAGAGGGCTGCAATTTGATACGTTTGATGACTGGACGGTGGATAACTAGTATACCAATTTGCAACCCTCTAGCCTCAGTACGCTTTAGGATCTGAGGGCGGACAGAACAATTGCGGACGGACAGAGAAGTAGCCATCTCAATAGATTTCTTTTACAGAAACTAATAATCGAGAATGCTAGAAACACTGACTCAAAGGTGTTTACATCATGACAGTCAATTAAACGTAGAATGTTACAACAAAATCTTTCAAAAATACATTTCATGTAAATGCTGTTAGTTTCAGTGATGTATATTTTAATTAAATCCTGAATTAGATCAAGTCATTTTTTCTACTTCCTGAAAAAATACATTCTGGGATAAAGTTGGTGTTAATTGACTTGAATATCAAATGTCATGGTGCGTCAGAAATAACATTCTCTCTCTCTCTCTCTCTCTCTCTCTCTCTCTCTCTCTCTATGTATATATATATATATATATATATATATATATATATATATATATATATATATATATATATATATATATATATATATATAAACCTAGCTCCTGATGCGCTAAAAGATTTAGCCTTTGAAGATTAGCATCTATAAACCCTGCGGTTGAATCTATATATATATACTATATATTGTAATATCATCTTAAATTATTTCTTTGGTTTCTCTTAACGTAAGTTAAATTTGTTTTTTTTTAAGTCTCGAGAAACTGCTTGTTGATTCTTTTCGCTCCCCTCAAGGATTTTGTTTTTGTTGTTATATAGTTTAATTTATCCGCTCGTTTCCCTCTTTTCATGTTTCAACGAGTGGAGGATCGTCTTCAGTAATTGCCTCTTTCGCCTGATGGTTTTACGCTGTTATTTTCTCGTCAACCTTACTTGATGTGGGAGAGGTTTTCATCATGCGAAGGTTAATCGTTACGGTTCCCGAAGGGAGGTTCAGCATCACCTATTTATGCCGCACTCTTCGTCACTTCTCTGCAACATTGTCTTCTGGCCACGGACAGGACATTGAGACGCTCGCTTTCACTTGTATAAAAATGCCAGGCTGCTGTTGGTGGTGTGGGTTTCTCCGTGCCCTCTGGTGCGAGTTTGTCTGTGGGCTTTCATTATTTTTGCCCCCGTATGACCAAGGCCAAGACCTTGCATCGACGACGACGCGTGCACTGCTGTATCCCCTCCGGGAATCGTTAGGAGGCCTTCTGAGGCCGGAGAAGGGTGAGCATCCCCTTTTGCCCTTATAAACTTTCCCTTTACGTGAGTGGAGGTTCCCGCGAGAGCCTTGTAGACGGTTTTCTTCGACTGAAGCAGTTACAGTGAGATTTCGATATATTTGATGAACAATTAATCATGTATCGATTGGATGAACTAAGGTGTATCCTAATTAATTTTTTGGAAATTATTAGTTTTGTTAAGCAAAAGTCAGTTATTAGTATTAAGTTTCTTGGCTTTTTCTCCACCTATCGTGTACACTTGAGTGAGTGTTGATTTCGTTCTTCTACTGTGACATTTCTCTTTTACTCTGCGGTATAATAGTTAGGTAGGAGTTTGAGGTATGTGAGGACATTTATTGTGTATGCTTGGGTGCTTATTTTTCTAGTTCCTCAAGCAGGTTTTCGAGGACATTTCTTTGAATTTTATTTGTGAATAAATAAGTGTAAAAGTTAGACATTTTCTTTTTTTTTGTCACCCCCTTTGAGTGTTTAGTTACCTGAAGTCTTGTGGTAGTATAAAATCTTTGACTGGCCTGGCAATTAGATTTATGAACGGAGGACCTGTTTTAAAAATAGAGTAATAACAATAATTTATTGTCTCTTAAAGAAAGTTCATAACTATATATATATATATATATATATATATATATATATATATATATATATATATATATATATATATATATATATATATATAATTCGAGCTACAAATGTCCTTTAATATCTAATTCGCTCTACCTCGGAATTGATATATTTTCATATATGTAAACCGAAGGGGAATTTTTAGTGATAATAATTTCGTCCCCTCATGGGATCGAACCACCGTCCAGCGGACAGGAACGAAATCAGGACGACACTGACGTTACCGATTTGGCTAACAGTGCGGCTATAAGTTTATACCGATTCTGACCTTACAAATCACCGTCGAACTCAGTTTTTCGTTATTGGAATCGATATCCAACCCCCAATTCGAACGTTGGGGAACGTAGCCATATTATGAATAATTATCACATCACCGTGATTCATATAATTATTCGAGCTACAAATGTCCTTTAATATATAATTAGATATTAAAGGACATTTGTAGCTCGAATAATTTATATGAATCACGATGATGTTGATAATTATTCATATATATATATATATATATATATATATATATATATTATATATATATATATTTATATATATATACGTATATATATATATATATATATCCGATATATTAGTATATATTAAAGGACATTTGTAGCTCGAATATTTAATATGAATCACGTTATGATGTAATTATTCATATATATATATATATATTATATATAGTATATAATATATATATATATATATACTATATATATATATATAATATATATATATATAGTATATATATATATATATATATACGTATATATATATATACGTATATATATATATATAGAATATATATATATATATATATATATAGTATATATATATATATATATATATATATATATCTATATATATATATATATATATATATATATATATATATATATATATATATATATATATATATATCTATATTATATATATATATACATATATATATTATGGATATATATATATATATTATATATAATCTATATAATATATATATATATAATATATATATATATATAATATATATTAGATATATATATATATATATATATATATATATATATATATATATATATATATATATAGTATATATAATATATACATATATATATATATATACTATATATATATATTATATATATATATATATAATATATATATCTATATATATATATATATATATATATATATATATATTATATATATATATATATAATCACCCTGGTACTGGCGTTTCGAAAATGCAGCCTACATGAAGGGGAATGTCAGAAAGCCTGCTGTTAGAGCTCTCTCTCTCGCCTCATCCTCTCTTGCTTCTCCATTACTCTCCTCTCCTTCTCGATCTCATCTCACCCATCTCTCTCTCTCTTCTCTATAAAATCTCTAATCTCTCTCTTCTCTCTCCTCTCTCATCTCTCTCAAAGCAAATCACAACTTACCCTTGCCTTTCCTTGTGTCATAATTCGGAGACTGTTATAATAATGATAACTCAAGCCCTATCTGACATTTATTGACAAGAAAACGAAACCATCCGTAGATACTAACCATAATCTTTGAAAATGATCTTCACACAATAATATAAAAACGGAATTTGTCCCAACCCTACGATTTTGTATTATTCATTCGCTTTCCTTAAAAAGGTTAAAATACATGTTTTAAGTTCGTGTGTTCTTTTATCTATTTATTTTTTACATCAACTTTAATTAATAATCTTTTTCTGTAGTTTCGTCGAGATTAGATTTTCGAGGACTCTCTGGGTGATTCTTTAGGATGAGTAAACAACAACAACAACAACTATTATTATTATTATTATTATTATTATTATTATTATTATTATTATTATTATTTATTATTATTATTATTATTATTATTATTATTATTATAAATATTCGAGGACTCTCAGGTTGATTGTTTTTAGAATTGTGTAATACAACATCACAAATCAAATGCATCATCATCATTATTATTATTTTATTATTATTATTATTATTATTATTATTATTATTATTAAATTATTATTATTTTATTATTTTATTATTATTATTATTAAATCTATTTAATGAAAAGATCTATAAAAAGAATATGAAAGTATGTAAATAGAATCATCACAAAGTTACAAACGAAACGAAATTAGAATGTAGACTTCACTTCAGTAATGAAACCCAATAAACTTTTATCCTATTTAAACGAACCCAAGATTAGAAAGAATCCACCATGCCAGTTTACCTGACACTTTTACACGACCCAATAAAAAAAAATCAACATGCACCGATTCCAGAGAGACAGACAGGGAGAGGGGGGAAGGGTGGTTAAGGGGCTGGAAAAGAACGAGCACACATCATTCCAGCACTGATAAATGGCCGGAAGTCAGCCTGGATAGATCACAGGGAGTCGCGGTTCCAGGATAAGCAATTTACGAAGGGCTGGAGAAGAGAAAAGAAGGATCAATCTCCCTTTTTTGTCTTCCACAACAAAGTCTGTGTTATCACCGGCTTTCGCTCAGGAGACATGCCAAGTAATGAGGTCGATTTTTTTGTTACTTTTTGTTTACTTTTTTTTGGGGGGGGACACTAAATAGAAGAAGTACAGTATATGTTAACCTTTATAGGTGAGAGAGTTACGGTTGAAGCTTGGATTTTGTGTGGGGATAATTGTGCGTGTATGTTACCAATAAATAAATAAACATGCAAATAAATAAATATATATATAAAATTCAGTTGTGCCTCCACCTGATCTCCTTAGTGAAAATTTAATACTTGCGCCTCTCACCGTCAACAGAGACACAGTTATTTCAGCACAAAACCAAGTTATAGAAAATGAAGCGCAAGTCCAGAGAGAGCCTCATAGGCCCCAGTGCTTTGCCTCTGGCCTAAATTCGATATTCGATTCCATGAGGATATACGTCAATACGAACCCGGTTATTGCCCTCAGCATCTGAACGCGAACCTGAACGCAGCTGTTTTTGTCTGAATCCAGCGTGCAAGTGAACGCTGTCGTCTCTCCAAAGGGGATTCTGAACGCAGCAGATGTTTCATGTGTTTGATCACGAAATTCAATGTAACGGTTTCCTATTTTAACGTGAGAATGAACGCAATTAATTCGTGTTTTTAAAGTGAGGATAAGCGCAATTGTTTCCTGTTTTAACAGTGAGAATGAACGCAATTGTTTCGTGTTTTAAAAGTAAGAATGAACGCAATTAGCTCTGGTGTTTGATGACGAAATTAAACGCAACTGTTTCCTGTTTTTAATACGAGAAGGAACTGAACGCAACGGTTTCCTATCTTAATATGAGAATAAACGCAATTATCTCCCCCAATTTCAGATATGAAAATGAACGCAATTACCTGCATTTAACAACAAGAAACAACGCAATTATCACTTTCGTTCAAATTCTCTTCGACTTACCACTTTACAATTTTGTGTGGATTTCTTCAACCAATCAGACCAACTTTCTTTTCTTATTTCTATTTTCCTGTAAAAGAAAACTCTCGAGATAGCAATGTGTCTGTCCGTCCGCCCTCATATCTAAAACAAACTACTGAGGCTAGAGGGTTGCAAATTGGTGTGTTGATCATCCACCTTCCAGATATCAAGCATACCAAATTGCAGCCCTCTAGCCTCAGTATTTTTTTTATTTTTTTTTTTATGTAGGCTAAAGTTAGCCATGATCGTGCATCTGGCAACGCTATAAATGCAAACAACACAGGCCGTGACTGAAAGTTCCATGGTTCGTGGCTGAGAGTTTCATACAGCACTGTACGTTGTACAGAAAACTCAACTGCGCCCAAAGAAAGTTCTTTCTTACACTTTTTAGGTCCGCACTTTTTCCGTCAGCAAACAGATCTTAAAACCTACTGAGGCTAAAGGGCTGCAAATTGATAAGTTGATCACCCACCCTCCAATCATCAAGCATACTAAATTGCAGCCCTCTAGCCTCGGTAGTTTTTATTTTATTAAGAGTTAAAGTTGGCCATGATCGTGCGTCTGGCAAAACACTGATTGCGCATTTTTACTTGTTATTTCTTACTATTCAACTTCTCTACTCGGGAAGCCTCATATGTCGTCCTTAAAAAGGTCGTGGACAGATGTGGCCTTGACAGAAACGTGAAATTTTTTCTGTCATTTTATGATAATTTCTCGAGATTATGTCAGATTGGAGTCCCCCGTCTTGGACAACCTTGGAAATCCATCTTAGATTCCTTCGTGAATGACGCTGATCTTAAGATTTCATATCGTGAGCACATCACACAGAGGATTATTATCCTGTGACTGAATTAAAATATTATAATGAAATATAAATATGACAGTTTAGGGCTTCGAATAACTATGGCAAAAATTATTGGTTAAATTAATTATTTTATTTATTTCTTAATTGCTTTTTCTTTTCTGATAACTGATCACTTCTGTTACTTCCTTCAAATGAACAACATATTTTTTGGAAATTTCAATTTCAAGGCAGTAGCCCCAGTCGACTTAGTTCCTTATGATTAGGATTCGTCTTCTGAATAATAATAATAATAATAATAATAATATAATAATAATAATAATAATAATAATAATAATAATAATAAGAACTAATAATAATTGTAGAGCCACACATAGCTCGTAACACTGATATACAACATTTATAACAGTTAAATTTTAACTATACTTCCTCGCATCGCCCAGTTCACGTTGTGTCTAAGCCTGCAGTGAATCCAGGTGCTCTGATCTTGCCAAATATAGACCCTCAATCTGCATAAAGATCTTTTGAATTTCATCTCTACCCAAGAAAATAAATCACAATTATAGTACCAACCAGAATAGAATCCTAATTACAGAACCACCCGAATAAGAAATGCCTTTTATAGAGTAGCAATCTTCGCGTCAAAATGGAGTTCGTTTGGTGCTGGAAGGAATATCTTTGGACAAAGTTAATGGATAAATATATATATATATATATATATATATATATATATATATATATATATATTATATATATATATATATCTATATATATGTGTGTGTGTGTGTGTGTGCGTGTGTGTCAATTTGCAGTCCCCTAGCTTATTTGAAAACGAAGAAAAGAAACCACTGAAAAGAGAGCACAAAGAATTATCAAGAATTCAAATCCGGAACGTCATTCCAGGTACTACTGGAATTTCCAGCTGAGTTCACCTGGAAAGACTCTTGCATAAACTTTTTCCAGTCCTCGTCGTTGCTCACGAATCGTCCGCCAAGCTTACGAAGTTGCTCCAACAAGTAGGAGGAAGTTTGTATGTATGTCCTTTTGTGGGCTTGTTATTGAAGTTGGTTCCCAGAGTATCTGAGTGCTCTCTCTCTCTCTCTCTCTCTCTCTCTCTCTCTCTCTCTCTCTCTCTCTCTCTCTATTTTGAGTTGCCCGATCTTTTGTTATCATCGTCTTCAAGGGTTATCATAAAATTATCTATTATTCGGATCTTTTCGAAAGTTGACTTCGGATCTCTCTCTCTCTCTCTCTCTCTCTCTCTCTCTCTCTCTCTCTCTCTCTCTCAGAGCAATATTATGAATCTAGCGCCATTCTGGCCAAGGATTGAAGTTC
>NC_061087.1:103373403-103393403 GCF_015104395.2 Macrobrachium nipponense | reverse complement strand
CAGATGGTTAATTATCAAAAGGGTAAAAATTAAAAGGATAATCCAGGATTATCGGATATCACACGGTCACAAACTTAAACAGATTCTGACCCTAACCGAAATTACAAAGTATCTTTACAGTCCAAAAACCATGTAAAAACTGAATATATTAATTTTGTTGCTTATATTTATCTACAACTTTTTTCATTATGAAAGCATCAAGTTTAAATAACCAAGACTTAAATTTAGAACATTTCTATTATTTGACTTGATAAAACAAGATTCAATGATATTATTCCTTTTAACTGTGTCATTACATGGGACTAAGGCTCTTGCTTGACTCCAGTTAATAGGATGGTCTAAATCTCTATATGTACAAATAATGCATTCGATATTGCCCAGTTCTCACAGAATATTGATGTTGCTTAAGACGCTGTGAAAGAGATTTGCCAGTCTGTCCGTAATAGATTTTATCACCACTTTTTGCAAGGAATTTCATATATGCAGCCTGGAAGATCTTTAGGAGAATTTTTGATTACTAAACTCTTGACATTATATTACTGAAAACAACATTTATGTTAAAAAGCTTTAAAATTCTAGGAATATCTAAAAACCTTTCATCATAAGGTAATTTTAGAATGTTATGCTTACTAAATTCAAGTTTGTCATTAGTTTAACAAAATGAAAAGGTTTTTATAGCTCTTTTCCATGCCACATCTACAAAAGTCCTTGGGTATTTAAGTTTCAATGCAATATCATAAATAGTTTTTTAATTTCAGCGTCAATAAACTGCGGGCTACAGACACGTAAAGCCCTTAGGAACATCCAGAAAAAACAGAGAATTTAACATTTTGATGGTGATTTGGAGTAGAATGAACAAAAGAGGCAATATTAGTTGATTTCGAAAGACTGAAAAGGTGAAATTTCTATCATTTCTATGGACAGTTACATCAAGAAAATTCAAATTACAATTTCTTTCTTCCTCTACAGTAAATTTTATAGAAGGACGAAAATTATGAGATTATTAAGGCAATTCCGTGGAGGTTTTCGTGGAACTGGCCAAAATACAGAATATATCCACTCCACGTATCTAAACCAAATAACTTTTTGGGGCAAAATTCTTGGTAAGAGTTTTTGTCTCAAAAATTCCATGTAAATATTGCTAAGGACAGAGATAAGGGATTACCCATGGCCATGCCAAACTTTTGTACAAAAATTCCCCATTGAAACAAAATTTACTATCTTTTGATACATAACCTTATGAGACTAATGAGATTTTCTACACTTAAGGGAATGTCATGACGCTCTAATTCCTCTTCCAAATATTCAAGTAAGTCATCTACAGGCACTTTTGTAAATAAAGAGACAACATCAAAACTAACCATATTAAAATCATAATTCAAATTTAAAACTATTCAATTTGTTTATAAAATCAACATTGTTTTTAACATTCGTGTTAGAAATATTTCCTACCAAATGGAGTAAGAATTTTTACAAGCCATTTAGATAAATTATACGAAACTGAGCCCACTAAACTAATGATTGGTCTGATAGGGTTATTGATTTTATGTGTCTTGACTAAACCATTACATGTAAGGTAGGGAGGCGCATTGCGGTGTAAACTGTTTAATTAAATGGTCCAAGCCCTTCAAAATGGATTTAATTTGTTTATTAAAATGGGAGAGTTAAAACTGTCTGTGTTAGGGGTCAGATCTCAGTTTCGTATAAGTATCAGTGTCATTTAGCAATGTCATTATTTTACTTATATAGTCACTTTTATTCATAATTACCACTGCATTAGATTTATCTGCTTTTGTCACCTTCACTGTTTCGTCTTCTTTAAATTTCTTAAAAGCCTGGAGAAATCTCACGGGTACATTAGGGGGAGAGGTTTACTCATAGCACCATACACAATACCTTTACAAATATTGATATCATCAGGGCATAGGTTTTGATTCAAGTTTTTCTAAATAACAAAAGGATTTTGAGATGCCGACACAGTCCAGGTTACCATTAAATACACCAAAGCTTAACCCATATCCCAAAGCCGCTGTCGTAGCACTATCCACTGGTTTGTCAGATAAATTAATCATGAAGTCCACGTTGGCATGCTTAGTCCAGTCGCTTTCAGCAATAAGATTTTTCAGCTTGACTTGGAGCTTCCTTTCAAGACGGTTGCAGCACTTTCTCAATTTTCCATAGCAATAATCCAGCATCCGATTCTTCCAATCGACAGGAACCGTCTGATTAAAGCTATACCGTCTGCTTCTAAGTGTACGGAACGCATCATCTACTTCCACTTTTGTGGAAGTAGATGATGCGTTCCGTACACTTAGAAGCAGACGGTATAGCTTTAATCAGACGGTTCCTGTCGATTGGAAGAATCGGATGCTGGATTATTGCTATGGAAAATTGAGAAAGTGCTGCAACCGTCTTGAAAGGAAGCTCCAAGTCAAGCTGAAAAATCTTATTGCTGAAAGCGACTGGACTAAGCATGCCAACGTGGACTTCATGATTAATTTATCTGACAAACCAGTGGATAGTGCTACGACAGCGGCTTTGGGATATGGGTTAAGCTTTGGTGTATTTAATGGTAACCTGGACTGTGTCGACATCTCAAAATCCTTTTGTTATTTAGAAAAATTGAATCAAAACCTATGCCCTGATGATATCAATATTTGTAAAGGTATTGTGTATGGTGCTATGAGTAAACCTTCTCCCCCTAATGTACCCGTGAGATTTCTCCAGGCTTTTAAGAAAATTAAGAAGACGAAACAGTGAAGGTGACAAAGCAGATAAATCTAATGCCAGTGGTAATTATGAATAAAAGTGACTATATAAGTAAAATAATGACATTGCTAAATGACACTGATACTTATACGAAACTGAGATCTGACCCTACACAGACAGTTAACTCCCATTTTAATAAACAAATTAAATCCAGTTTTTGAAGGGCTTGACCATTTAATTAAACAGTTTGACACCGCAATGCGCCTCCCTACCTTACATGTATGGTTTAGTCAAGACACATAAAATCAATAACCCTATCAGACCAATCATTAGTTCAGTGGGCTCAGTTTCGTATAATTTATCTAAATGGCTTGTAAAAATTCTTATTCCTTTGGTAGGAAATATTTCTAACACGAATGTTAAAAACAATGTTGATTTTATAAACAAATTGAATAGTTTAAATTTGAATTATGATTTTAATATGGTTAGTTTTGATGTTGTCTCTTTATTTACAAAAGTGCCTGTAGATGACTTACTTGAATATTTGGAAGAGGAATTAGAGCGTCATGACATTCCCTTAAGTGTAGAAAATCTCATTAGTCTCATAAGGTTATGTATCAAAGATAGTAAATTTTGTTTCAATGGGGAATTTTTTGTACAAAAGTTTGGCATGGCCATGGGTAATCCCTTATCTCCTGTCCTTAGCAATATTTACATGGAATTTTTTGAGACAAACTCTTACCAAGAATTTTGCCCCAAAAAGTTATTTGGTTTAGATACGTGGATGATATATTCTGTATTTGGCCAGTTCACGAAAACCTCCAGGAATTCCTTAATAATCTCATAATTTAGTCCCTTCTATAAAATTTACTGTAGAGGAAGAAAGAAATTGTAATTTGAATTTTCTTGATGTAACTGTCCATAGAAATGATAGAAATTTCACCTTTTCAGTCTTTCGAAAATCAACTAATATTGCCTCTTTTGTTCATTACTACTCCAATCACCATCAAAATGTTAAATTCTCTGTTTTTTTCTGGGATGTTCCTAAGGGCTTTACGTGTCTGTAGCCCGCAGTTTATGACGCTGAAATTAAAACTATTTATGATATTGCATTGAAACTTAAATACCCAAGGACTTTTGTAGATGTGGCATGGAAAAGAGCTAGAAAAACATTTTATTCAACTAATGACAAACTTGAATTTAGTAAGCATAACATTCTAAAATTACCTTATGATGAAAGGTTTTAGATATTCCTAGAATTTTAAAGCTTTTTAACATAAATGTTGTTTTCAGTAATATTATGTCAAGAGTTTAGTAATCAAAAATTCTCCTAAAGATCTTCCAGGCTGCATATATGAAATTCCTTGCAAAAAGTGTGATAAAATCTATTACGGACAGACTGACAAATCTCTTTCACAGCGTCTTAAGCAACATCAATATTCGTGAGAACTAGGGCAAATATCGAATGCATTATTTGTACATATGAGAAGATTTAGACCATCCTATTAACTGGAGTCAAGCAAGAGCCTTAGTCCCATGTAATGACACAGTTAAAGGAATATCATTGAATCTTGTTTTATCAAGTCAAATAATAGAAATGTTCTAAATTAAGTCTTGGTTTATTTAAACTTGATGCTTTCATAATGAAAAAAGTTGTAGATAAATATAAGCAACAAAATTAATATATTCAGTTTTTACATGGTTTTGGACTGTAAAGATACTTTGTAATTTCGGTTAGGGTCAGAATCTTATTTATGTTTGTGACCGTGTGGGATATCCGATAATCCTGGATTATCCCTTTTAATTTTTACCCTTTTGATAATTAACCATCTGGTATTCCTGATCTTGTTTGTACCTGAGGCCTTCCTCTCCGATTGTACTTAGTAGCTCCTTGACGATGTCTGAATAAAGACGAAAGCGCTTGGATTCCTGTCTATCATTTCCCGTGGATTTCGTTATATAATATATATATATATATATATATATATATATATATATATATATATATATATAATATATATATATATATATAATTTATATATATATATATATATATATATATATATATATATATATATATATATTATACAGTGGTAAATAAATGTATAGGTGGAAAGATGGATAGGTACCGTTTCTTCACTAAGCGAATGCAATTAATTTATTGAACCATGAATACACACATACACTCAATACCTTTATCATCATTTTAAGGTATTCTCTACTCGGGGAATTGGCTCGGAAAAATAACTAATTTTTTTTATATATATTTTCCTTTTCTCGGAATTCATGACATGACTGAGAACGCAGGAGAATCATTACTCTGAAAACCCTTCATTAAAAAAAATAATGAAAAAAATTGTGATGTTTCTCAACACTTGCTAAAATAGCTTCGTATCATGACCTACACGAGCCCTTCTAAAACATCTACGATATTACGACCTTCATGAGCCCTTCTAAAACAACTGTGATATTGTGACCTTCATAAACCCTTTTTAAACAACTGCGATATTACGACCTTCATAAGCCCTTTTTAAACAACTGCGATATTACGACCTTCATAAGCCCTTTTTAAACAATTGCGATATTACGACCTTCATGAGCCCATTTTAAACAACTGCGATATTATGACCTTTATAACCCCTTTTTAAACAACTGCGATATTACGACCTTCATAAGCCCTTTATAAACAACTGCGATATTACGGCCTTCATAAGCCCTTTTTAAACAACTGCGATATTACGACCTTTATAAGCCCTTTTTAAACATCTACGATATTACGACCTTCATGAGGCCTTCTAAAACAACTGCAATATTATGACCTTCAGAAGCCCTTTTTAAACAACCGCGATATTACGACCTTCATAAGCCTTTTCTAAACAACTGCAATATTACGACCTTCATAAGCCCTTTTTAAACAACTACGATATTACGACCTTCATAAGCCCTTTTTAAACAACTGCGATATTACGACCTTCATAAGCCCTTTTTAAACGACCTTCATAAGCCATTTTTAAACAACTGCGATATTACAACCTTCATAAGCCCTTTTCAAACAACTGTGATATTACGAACTTCATAAGCCTTTTTTTAAACAACTGCGATATTACGACCTTCATAAGCCCTTCTAAAACAACTGCAATATTGTGACCTTCATAAGCCCTTCTAAAACAACTGCGATATTACTACCTTCATAAACCCTTTTTAAACAACTGAGATATTAGGACCTTCATAAGCCCCTCTAAAACAATTGCGATATTACGACCTTCATAAGCCCTTTTTAAACAACTGCGATATTACGACCTTGATAAGCCCTTCTAAAACAACTACGATATTAAGACCTTCATGAGCCCTTCTAAAACAACTACGATGTTAAGACCTTCATGAGCCCTTCTAAAACAACTGCTATATTATGACCTTCATGAGCCCTTCGAAAACAACTACGATACCATGACCTTCAAGAGCCCTCCTAAAATAACTTTGATATTACGAACTTCACAAGCCCTACCAAAATCACAAAGCTTTCCCAGTCATCTCCCTAAATGATACAAACTTGGACGCATAAACCTTCTTTGAAACTGTTCCAGCTCCGTAGTAACTCGCGTGAGGAGGAGGGAATTTCATTTGAGCCACCCCAACACCACCCCACCCCACCCCAACCCCATCCCACCCCACCCCAACCCAATTTTCCGCTCGTTAGCCAGCCCCTTAAGTAACAATTTTAAGCCGGCTGTTAACCTCCCCAGCCTCTTCAAAGACTCCGTCTCCAGTCGACGTAATGTCGGCGTATTACTTTGCCATTCCAGGATTGTATATCACGTCAATGGCTTTTACGTTTAATTAACTTGACTTTCATTCATGTTCACAAGTATTTCAGAAACAGGAATCTGTTATTCCGTAGATTTTAATCTGGAAAACTCATCAAGCTTTACTTCACTGTGTTTTTATAGACTATCAAAGACATTATCTCTCTTCACTTTCTCTAATTATTTCTTGGTTGTGATATATTGATCCATGCATTTACTCGTGTTTTTTTTTTAAGTCAGCCTTGAAAAACCAGGAGTTTTAGTGTTTATTTTTCAAGCCTTTTATTTATATTGAATCAAAAGTATTTGTCTTATTTTTTGTGTAACATTTCTCAGTTTCTATGTTGTTGTTTATTATATTTGTCTGTTGATCTGTGTCACTTTCATTATTGTTTATTTGCATTTCGTGCAATTCTTTTTTCTTGCAACTGACTTGGTATTTTTTTCATATGCTAGTGCTTCAGTTTACTGGACTCTTCAGAACAAGTTACAGAGCTTGCTGAATAGCTCTTCATGAATCACACCACTTTTTGCGGAATAATAATAATATAATAATAATAATAATAATAATAATAATAATAATAATCGAAAACGATCAGGCGAAGATCCTCTGGGACTATGGTATCAGAACAGATAGGGTGATACGTGCAAATAGACCAGACGTGACGTTGATTGACAAAATTAAGAAGAAAGTATCCCTCATTGATGTCGCAATACCATGGGACACCAGAGTTGAAGAGAAAGAAAGGGAAAAACTGGATAAGTATTAAGACCTGAAAATAGAAATAAGAAGGATATGGCATATGCCAGTGGAAATTGTACCCATAATCATAGGAACACTAGGCACGATCCAAAGATCCCTGAAAAGGAATCTAGAGGCTGAAGTAGCTCCAGGACTTATGCAGAAGAGTGTGATCCTAGAAACGGCGCACATAGTAAGAAAAGTGATGGACTCCTAAGGAGGCAAGATGCAACCCGGAACCCCACACTACAAATACCACCCAGTCGAATTGGAGGACTGTGCTAGACACAAAAAGAAAATAATAATAATAATAATAATAATTGTAGCAGTAGTAGTACTAGTAGTAGTAGAAAAATATGCCTTATATTTTGAATTAAAGCAATTTGTCTGGTCAAAATAATAACAATAATGATAATAATATACTTGGGTAGTAGACCATTTATAAACAAGTCTTATAGAAAGTTATTGCTGCTTCAGCACTGTTGATTCTGTAGAGTAACTTCTCTATTTTCCTTATCAAAGTCTTCTCATGGTTGCTTAACCTGGCTAGCAGCATGCCGAAAGGGATGGTCAAAATCGGCGAATTGTTTATGTATAATAAACAAGGTTATGACAAATCCAATATTATGACAAATTCACAGATTTTGACAACCCCTTTCGGCATGTTGCTTGCCTGTTTAAGCAACCATGACAAGACTTTCATAGGAAAAATAGAGAAGTTACTCTACAGAATCAACATTGCTGAAGCAGGAATAATAATAATAATAATAATAATAATAATAATAATAATAATAATAATAATAATAATAATAATAATAATAATAATGTTCTAAAGGGTCTTCCTACAACGTTGCAACAACCTGTGCGGAGATCCAACAGAATTGCAGCCAGAAGGATTGATAAGGGAGAGGAAATCACCTAGTTGAAGTTAACTGCCCTCTTTCTTCATCACCCGGCCCATTAACGAGCCAACGACCGGTGTCAACGATCTTCAACGACTCTTGTTTTTAAACTTACCTCTGTACATGTTGTAACTAATTGTTCATTTGGACTGAAGATGAACCCAGGGAAGGGTTCGAAAGCTTTTTGTAAAGTCTTAAAAATTATACACGGACTCTTAACACTTTGTATTATTGTGGACCCTTTAGAACATTATATATACTCCTGCGATAGAGAGTTTTTCCCTACTACTACTACTACTACTATACTACTACTACTACTACTAATAAGAATAATAATAATAATAATAATAATAATAATTAATAATAATAATAATAATAATAACCAACAACTTCAAAGGACTGCGTATAACCAAAAATAACCACCACACCTTCTAGATAATAACAGCAAAAGAAACCGCACTGAACATTTCACCATTACTACAGTAACAGCACACAATTACAAAGGTACATTACCTACGTCAGAAACATCAAGAAATTCGGGGAACCAGTGCGTCGAAAACGTTACCATCGCCTAACGAATTAGGCTATTACTCTCGATTACGCACACCAAGAATGACAGACCGCCACGAAAAGGACAGATCGACCGAGTGTCTAATCCTTGAAGGACTCAGAAGGAACCCCCCCCCCCCCCCCACCCCCCTTCCCCCCAACATGTGAATTACAGCCCAGCGTGGAAGAACAAAGGGCCGTTACAGGAGTTATTTGCCCTCACCTTCTGCTTAGATACAAGATGCTTATGAGTTGGACCAGTGATATATCCTTCTAATTTCTTTTATTTAAGGTAAATAGTATACCATTCCTTCAATTTTCCCAATTTTCCTTCCCCTCCTGCTATTTCCTACTTTTGTTTAAACTAGATATGCAGTCTTTTTCATTCGCCTCTATTTTTAGGGTAATGTTCAGTCATACTTTCATATTCCCCGCTTCTATTATTTGATCGGAGGACCGAGATTTTTTATTATGTAAATAGTATACCATTCCTTCAATCCTCCTTCCCCTCCTGTTATTTTTTCCTACTTTTGTTTATAAACTAGATATGCAATCTTTTTCATTTTCCTCTATTTTTTGGTTAATGTTCAGTCGCACACTTCATATATCCCCCGTTCAGTAATTGATCGTAGGGTCGAGATTTCTCATTGTCGTTCTGTACAAAAAAAAAAACAAAAAAAAAATTCGTGACCGTTTCTTATTCCTGATATTACCTCCAGAAGTCTTTCATTGTGGACTGTGTTGTTTTTCGCATTCTAAGCATTTATACAAAGCCACAAACACGCGCGCGCGCACGCACAGACACGCAAGCAAGCAAACAAACAGACCCACAAGCAAACATACGTATGTCAAAACGAAAACTGCTTGCATGCACAGCATACTCGTTTTCTCTGTATTGAAAAGTCTTCTCTGTATTAATATTTTTCATTTTTTTTCAACAATTCTTCAAAACCTGTGTCCTATGCATATGAGATTGAAAACAACTTGTATACACGGCTTACTCATTTCTGTTCATGTTACATGTTTTGAATGCTGCCTTACGCCTTAGCAATTTTTTAATCAGTATCCTAAAGGATGCATACCCAAATGCCCGTAACCTGCCCATGACCAGGATGAAACAAAACAAAAATAAAAAGGAAAGTAACAATGTGCCTTTATCAAAGAACAGCTGACAAGTTTTTTTTATTTTTTTTTCATTGTAATTTTTTAAAAGTAAAATCCTGCGGGATGGGTAACCCAATGTTTTAAAAGTAGAATCCAATGGGATGGGTAAACCATTGTTTTAAAAGTAGAATCTTATGGGATGGGTAGACCATTGTTTGGAAAAGTAGAATCATATGGGATGGGTAAACCATTGTTTTAAAAGTAGAATCCTATGGGATGGGTAACCCATTGCTTTAAAAGTAGAATCCTATGGGATGGGTAACCCATTGTTTTAAAAGTAAAATCCTATGGGATGAGTAACCCAAGATTTTAAAAATAGTATCCTACTGGATGGGTAACCCATTGTTTTAAAATTAGTATCATACTAGATGGGTAACCCATTGTTTTAAAATTAGTATCCTACTGGATGGGTAACCCATTGTTTTAAAAGTAGGATCCTATGGGATGGGTAACCCATTGTTTTAAAAGTAGAATCCTATGGGATGGGTAACCCATTGTTTTAAAAGTAGAATCCTATGGGATGGGTAACCTATTGTTTTAAAAGTAAAATCCTATGGGATGGGTAACCCACTGTTTTAAAAGTAGAATAAACCTATGGGATGGGTAACCCATTGTTTTAAAAGTAGAATCCTCTGGGATGGGTAACCCATTGTTTTAAAAGTAGAATCCTATGTGATAGGAGACCCAAAGTTTTAAAGGTGGAATCCTATGGGATGGGTAGCCCAATGCCCGTAACTAGCCCAGCCCAAATAAATTTTTAAAAAATACAAGAAAGAAACAATGTCCTCAGTTAAAAACTAATGGACAAACCTGTCTTTTCAACCAAGAAAGCTTACAAATTTCAAAAAGTAAAAACTGCAAGTAAGTTTCTTCGGCGCAATCGAGTTTCCTGTACATACAAAAAAAAAAAATGTAAATGAAAGGCATATACATTATTTTACAGCCCTACTCTTGTATGAAGCTGGCTGCCATTTTAAAAGAATACGAAAGATAATCACATTTTTCTCCAGGTGACATTTCACGTGTTCACCTATTTCCCCGACAATTCATTATTTCAGGGCATTGTGCTTTAATCTCCCGTGCACTCAGAGGAGGAATTTTAATCTTCTCGTCCCCTGACGAGGGAAAAAGTAATTAAATCAAAGAAAAGAAGTGAAGAGGAGAGAAAGAGAGGAGCTTTAATTCATTCTCTCGCTGATTTGATTTGATCTTGAGATGCAGCACAAAGACTTGACTCTGTCGATGGTCTTCTAGTGATGTTTCCAGCTTTGTGGAACTGAGGGTTTTGTGTACTGTGCAAATTGTCAGTATTCGTATGGGTAGAATTATTATATATATATATATATATATATATATATATATATATATATATATATATATATATATATATATATATATATATATACATATATATATATATATAATATATATATATAATATATATGAATATAATATATATATATATATATATAATATATATATATATATTATATATATTATAAATTCTCCTGTTAAAACAGGATACTTCTTAAGTATAAAAGGCCCATTAAAACAATGGTTCATATATATATATATATATATATATATATATATATATATATATATATATATATATATATATATACTATATATATATAACACTATATATATATATATGTATATATATATATATATATATATATATATATAATATACACATATATATATATATGTATATATATATATATATATATATATATATATATATATATATATATATATATATGGTCTATTCGTTGCTTATAAGGTTAACTTTAACCTTAAATAAGATAAAAACTACTGAGGCTAGAGGGCTGCAATTTGGTATGTTTGGAAAATGGAGGGTGGATGATCAACATACCAATATGCAGCCCTGTAGCCTCAGTAGTTTTTAACATATGAGGGCAGACAAAAAAATGTCAGGCGGACAGACAAAGTTGAAACAATAGTTTTCTTTCCCGAACACTAAAATTACTACAGCAGCTATTTAAAGACATTAAAGTTGGTCAATTTAAGGTAACCATGACTTGAGGCTGACGAAATTGTCATGATTACGAAGCGTAATATTTTTAACATACCTTAAATGAACGTAATATTTGAGAAGATAACATTGTGACATACCTTAAAAAACGTGTAACATACTTTAAATAAACGTAATACTTGTGAAGATAAAATCGTAACACCTTAAAAAAGGTAATATTTGTTAAGATAAAATTGTAACATACCTTAAATAAACGTAATATTTGTGAAGATAAACTCGTAACATACCTTAAAAAAGGTAATATTTGTGAAGACAAAATTGTAACATATATATACCTTAAAAAAGGTAATATTTGTGAAGATACAATTGTAAGATATCTTAAAAACGTACATAATGCATATGAAGTGAAAATAACATTCTCTATCACATATGAATGATTTCTCACACGAACACTATCTCCTTCCATCCGATAAGATTGGTTACCACACAAGAATAAAATTTCCACTTGGATTCCAATTGAAAAATGAAATAATCAGGTATACGTCATATCTCTTAACTGCAGAAATGCTGAGAGTTTAATAACTAGATGATGAAATATACTTTTGTGGAGAAAAAAACAATATCATAGTTCATAAAGTTAATGAAAAGTTCATGAGTCTGGAAAAGGCAGTGGGAGATAATGATGCTGATAGCAATAGTTTATTTGATTTCAATTTAATATACAAAGTAAAATAATAATAGGAAGAAGCCTCGCGGGTACTTACAAAATTAAATTCATTGCAGGCATATTTCAAGTTATTCTAATAACCAGACAACAATAAATAACAACACCAACAACAACAACAACAACAACAACAACAACAACTTATTTTATTCCTCAAAAATAAGTTCGAATTCTTTCATCTTTTTTTTAACAGCTGAATTATCAGAGTAATGACATTAAGTTGAATTTATCTTAATCTCATTATCCCGAACAAAAATAAAAGCTTCTAAATTAGTGATGATTCAATTTACCTTGTTCAGCTGAGACAGAAAAAAAGCGCGATAAAATATTTAATCTAAATTGCCTTCGAGATCGACTACACTCTGAACTTGTTTATTTTGCCAGCACTGCTTTCGATCAATCAATGGATGTTTTACGACGTGCTGGCTCATCTTTTTAAGTCTCTCTCTCTCTATTCTCTCTCTCTCTCTCTCGAAGAAGAAGAAGAAAGAAGAAAGAAGAAGAAAGGAAGAAGAAGAAGAAGAAGAAGAAGAAGAAGAAGAAGAAGAAGCAGCAGCCTTTACCAGGAAGATTTTGCCTCATATTTCTACACGAATGCTTGGCTCTCTCTCTCTCTCTTCTCTCCTCTCTCTCTCTCTCTCTCTCTACTCTCTCTTTATATATATATATATATATCCATATATAGATATATATATATATATAATATATATATATATATATATATATATATATATATATATATATATATATATATATATATATCTGAAATAGCAGACCTTACCAGGAAAGTTTTGCTTATTTCTACACGAATGCTCTCTCTCTCTCTCTCTCTCTCTCTCTCTCCGGAAGATGTACTAGCAACTCTCTGGTAGACATTAGAGGTGCCTCACACTGAGGGACCTGGGGAAACCCGAACAAGATGTAAGGTCTGTAAGGTAAGGTAAGGTCTCTTGAAGCAGCCCTTACCAGGAAGATTTTTTTTTGCCTCAATATTTTCTACATGAATACTTGGCGCTCTCTCTCTCTCTCTCTCTCTCTCTCAGCAGCCATTACTAGGAATATTTTGCCTCATATTTCTACACGAATGCAACATATTGGCAGAACGATATAAGAGAGAATTCACCCCTAGAATTGATAATGAAGATAATGATATAGAAGTAAGGGATGAAAATAGTGAATATTTAGCAGACACAGATATCAATGAAGTTGATATTGTGCAGGCTATTAATGAAATTAAAAGTGGAGCTGCAGCAGGGCCTGATGGTGTCCCTGCTATTTTATTAAAGAAAGTAGTTCATTCTATCGCAAAGCCACTTGCAATATTATTAAGGCAAAGTGTAGATACAGGCAAGATTTATGATGAGCACAAATAGCATATGTTACCCCTACTTTCAAAAGTGGATCAAGACTGGAGGCAAGTAATTATAGGCCTGTGAGTCTAACTTCACATATGAAAGTGTATGAAATTTGGGTTAATAAGAAAAAATATTATGAAACATTTAATAAAAATTAATTTGTTTAATCTAGGACAAAATGGTTTCGTACCTGAAAAAGTACACAACCCAAACTGTTAGTCCACCTGTGAGAACATGTACAAATATATGAAAAGCGGAAATGAAACAGATGTGGTTTATCTAGAACTTTGCAAAAGCTTTTGACAATGGAGATCATAATATATTAGCGAAGAAAATTAGAAAACATGATATAGTGGATAAAGTAGGAAGATGGTTAAAAGAATTTTTATACAACAGAAAACAGATAGTTATTGCAAACGATGAGAAATCGGATGAAGCTAAGGTAATATCCGGTGTGCCACAAGGTACGGTGTTAGCTGCATTACTCTTTGTTATTATTATTGACGACATAGACAGTAATGTTAAGGACTCGGTAGTGAGTAGTTTCGCCGATGACACAAGAATAAGTAGAGAAATTACTTGTGATGAAGATAGGAACGCGCTACAAAGAGACTTTAATGATTGGGCAGAGGTAAATAGGATGGTATTTAACTCTGAGAAAATTCAAAAGGGAAAAAAAAATAAAACCAAAAGGGCTCATATGCATATAGGGGACCTAATAATGAGACAATCACAAATAAGGAAGCAGTTAAAGACCTTGGTGTGATGATGAATAGGAACATGTTATGCAATGATCAAATAGCAATTCTATTGGCAAAATGTAAAGCAATAATGGGAATGTTGTTACGGCACTTCAAAACAAGAAAAGCTGAACACATGATTATGTATAAAACATATGTTCGTAGTCCACTTGAATATTGCAATATGATATGGTACCCACACTATCAAAAGGATATTGCACAAATAGAGAGGGTACAAAGGTCCTTTACAACTAGAACAGAAGAAGTTAAGGATCTTGACTACTGGGAAAGACTACAATCCTTAAAATTATATAGTCTAGAAAGGAGAAGAGAACGCTACATGATAATTCAGGCATGGAAACAGATAGAAGGAATAGCTGAAAACCTCATGGAGCTAAAAATATCAGAAAGAGCAAGCAGAGGTAGATTAATAGTGCCCAAAACTATACCAGGGAAAATAAGGAAAGCACACAGGACATTAATCCACTACGCACCAGCATCGATAATGCAGCGTCTATTCAATGCGTTGCCAGCTCATCTGAGGAATATATCAGGAGTGAGCGTAGATGTGTTTAAGAATAAGCTCGACAAATATCTAAACTGCATCCCAGACACACCAAGACTGGAAGATGCAAAATATCCCGGAAGATGTACTAGCAACTCTCTGGTAGACATGAGAGGTGCCTCACACTGAGGGACCTGGGGCAACCCGAACAAGATGTAAGGTCTGTTAGGTAAGGTCTCTCTCTCTCTCTCTCTCTCTACCCTGAAACAGCAGACCTTACCCCTCAGGAAGATTTTGCCTCATAATTCTGAAAATTGCACACTCGCAAGTTTGACCCTAATACCAAAAGCTTAAAAACTTACACGAGGTCTTGAACGTGGTAAGGGTGGAAGGCCAACTTTTATTTAACATCGTAATCCCTTAAATTTCAGAGACTCATCATCGACTTTATCTGGTGGATCGACGCGTGAAAAGTTATGGAATCTGCTTCTACAAAAACAAATAAGGCAATTTTTGCACCGTTCAAGCATTGAGAATCACTACACGACATGAAATAAGCAAGAGTTTCGGGACTAAAATAATAGAAAATAAACGAATAACAAAATGTGGCCTTCGCAACTTTTATACAAGTAAAATAATGGGCCCAAGTTTCTCGGCGAAATCGAGTTATCTGTACGGCGTACAATGCTGTATGACCCGAGTGATGGCCTGTCCTCTAACGCTGTTGTTGCCAGACCCACGATCATGGCCGACTTTACCCAGAGATAAGTTCAAAATTACTGAGGCTAGAGGCATGCACTTTGGTATGTTTAATGACTGGAAGGTGGATGATCATTATTCCAATTTGCAGCCCTCTAGCCTCAGTAGTTTTTAACATCAGATGGTGAGCAGAAAAAGTGTGGACGACCAGGCAAGTAGCCATACCAATAGTTTCTTTTACAGAGAACTAAAACGTACGGATGTCGATCAAATGAATATAAATTAGGAAGCAGTTACCATCAGTAAAAGTTTGGATTTTTTCCTCACATCATATTGGGGAATTCTCTCTCTCTCTCTCTCTCTCTCTCTCTCTCTCTCTCTCTCTCTCTCTCTCTCTCTCTCTATGCATATATACAGAGAGAGAGAGAGAGAGAGAGAGAGAGAGGGATAATTTTCATTTTCAGATCAAGATACGTAATCATCCTCCTCCTCCTCCTCCTCCTCCTTCTCCTTCTCCTCCTCCTCCTTCTCCTCTTCCTCCTCCTCCTCCTATGTCCCCACGGAGAGACCTCGGCTACTACTGCAGTAACCAGATTCTCAGCCGGGTTTAATCAAGGCAGGATTTTCTCCTCGAAATTACCTCTCCCAGATTCGTTCCGCGGAGGTCTGCAGGAAGGAAGGACTATACGAGTCTCCTCCTCCTCCTCCTCCTCCTCCTCTACCTCCTCCTCCTCCTCCTCCTCCTCCTCCTCCTCCTCCTCCTCCTCTTTCCTCAATAGAGTTCATTCCTAGTCTGTACCACGCGAGCAAGTCTGATGTATATATATACTACATATATACTTTGACGCGAGGAACGCTGAGAAAAAATGTGGTTAGTGGTGATAACTTTTTTTAGATGTTTACAAGATTACCCTTCACACACAAACATATATAAATTCATATATATATATATATATATATATATATATATATATATATATATATATATATATATATATATATATATATATATTCATATATACAGGCCGTCCATAATGCCCTAGTACCATTGCAAGTAATAAATAATTGTAATGGTACTGGGACTTTATGGACACCCTTTATTTTCAGGTGTATTATTTCTACTCTTCTCAAATATATATATAATATATATATATATATATATATATATATATAATAATATATATATATACTATATATATATATATATATATATATATATATATATTTTTAGAAGAGTAAAAATAATACACCTGAAAATAAAGGGTGTCCATAAAGTCCCAGTACCATTACAATTATTTATTACTTGCAATGGTACTAGGGCATTATGGACGGCCCGTATATATGAAAATATATTTACAATAAAACTAATGAGTTATTACTTATTAAAAACAAAGTCTTAACAGTAATCCAATTAGGTCATATGATGGTATGACCAATAGTCTGATCATGACCCAGAATGTTAAGTGGAATCTCCGTTGCAATGAAGGAGGACCATGAAGAGGAAATGAAAACAGTGGGTCTTCTTTTATTTTAAGTGTGTTCGTCGTCCTCTCTCTCTCTCTCTCTCTCTCTTTCCCTCTCTCTCTCTCTCTCTCTCTCTCTCTCAGTAACATCCCCTACCACTCGGGAAGACTTTGCCTCATATCTGCCCACGAATGTCTGACTCTCTCTCTCTCTCTCTCTCTCTCTCTCTCTCTCTCTCTCTCTCTCTCTACTGAAACGGTAGACCTTACAACCAGGAAAGATTTTGACTCATAATTCCACAAGGATACTTGCCTCTCTCTCTCTCTCTCTCTCTCTCTCTCTCTCTCTCTCTCTCTCTCTTTGCTCTGGGAAGTTATTCGGAGCTCTCAGGCTTAATTAAGGTAATGTTCTCATAAAAGGAGGCAAAGCCTGTCTCGAGCCACGGCTACGTAGTAGGTGCTAAGCTCTGAAGAATTCTTTACAAGAAGAAGAGTTAAGATTATTTTATTTTTTTCACTTACGTCACACATGGAAGTCTTAGGCGAATGTTGCGTCATAGCTAACCTGATTATCATTTTCAATTTGCAAGGTTTATAAGAGATGCAAAAATCGTTTAATATAAAAATCGTTCATATTGTAACTGTATTTAAGATGGTTTCTAACAGATGCATATATCGTTTAATTAAAAAAGTATAATTTCTTTTATTGTATTTAAGATTATATGACACTTAACTGCTGTAAGTGATTAAAGAACATATGCTATTAGTGATTATAGAATATAATCACAGAACGAAAAATAATTATTAGAGGAGATTATAAAGTAATAATGATACAAAAATCGTTTCAATAACAAATTAATTTTTTAAATTAAATAATCATATGAAAAATAATCATTAGAGACGCTTCTATATCTGATAAATAATCGTTTCATAAATATATACAGTATCTTTGACTGTATTTAGGTTAATGGTTACCAATCTTATGTCATTGGTGCTTATGAAAAAAATTATCTAATTGTGAATAACCATCATTGCAAATGTTTCTATAACTAATGTAGTTCAGATTTTATGACACGTAAATGCAGTTAGTAACTTGGGAAAATAATCAAAGGTCATTGTTTATTGTACTTAGGATTTTATGACAAATAATTACTATTAGCGACTAAAGAAAATAGTCATAAAATAACTGCTATTAGCGACTAAGGAAAATAGTCATACTATAATTGCTATTAGTGACTAAGGAAAATAGTCATAGAATAATTGCTATTAGCGACTAAGGAAAATAGTCATAAAATAATGGCTATAAGCGACTAAAGAAAATAGTTGTAAAATAACTGCTATTCGCGACTAAAGAAAATAGTCATAAAATAATTGTTATTAGCGACCAGGGAAAATGATCAGATTATTGAAAATGATAATCACAGATGTTCAATAACTAATAACTCGTTTCATAAACAATTGTCCATTTTGTGTATTTCAGATATTATGATAAATAATTGCTATTAATGACTAGGGAAAATAATAAAATTATGAAAACTAATAATCAGAGGTGCTTCAAAAACTGATGAATAATCTTTTAATAATTCTATACGTTTTATTTTAAGTTTTCATTGGATTATATTTAAGATTATATGACACATAATTGCTATTGCTGAATAGGGATAATAATAAAAGTATGAAAACTAATCGTTTATTGTAAAAATACAATAATTTTTCTTTAATAATCGTTTATTGTAAAAATAAAAACGTTTTCTTTAATAATAGTTTTTTGTAAAAATAAATACTTTTTCTGCATTAATAGTGTATTATAAATATATAAATTTTCTTTAATGATCGTTTATTTTAGAAATAAATATGTTTTCTTTAATAATCGTTTATTGTAAAAATAAATATATTTTCTCTACTGATCGTTTATTGTATAAATAAATACGTTTTCTTTAATAATCGTTTATTGTAAAAATAAATGCGGTTTCTTTAATAATCATTTATTGTAAAAATATATATATTTTCTCTACTAATCGTTTATTGTAAAAATAAATGCGATTTCTTTAATAATCGTTTATTGTAAAAATAAATACATTTTCTTTAATAATCGTTTATTGTAAAAATAAAAGCGTTTTCTTTAATAATCGTTTATTGTAAAAATAATGCGTTTTATTTAATAATCGTTTATTGTAAAAATAAATATATTTTCTCTACTAATCATTTATTGTATAAATAAATGCGTTTTCTCTACTGATCGTTTATTGTAAAAATAATTATATTTTCTCTACTAATCGTTTATTGTAAAAATAATCCGTTTTCTTTAATAATCGTTCATAGTAAAAATAAATGCATTTTCTTTAATAATCATTTATTGTACAAATAAATGCGTTTTCTTTAATAATCGTTTCTTGTAAAACCAAATACGTTTTCTTTACTAATCGTTTATTAAACAAAAACTTCTTTCAGTTTTTGTCTGAAGATTGAAAAAGAATCCCATAAAAATCACTGTGTAACTTGTTTACTTTTAAGTATTTACATTTAATTTTACTCCACACTCGAGTAGTTTCAGGCCCTATCTGTGGCCCATTATCAAGAGATGTTTGGGTTGTCAGCCTGGGTCAAGGCCCAGCAGACCCAGGGTGACCACTTACACATCTCTTG
>NC_061087.1:103358403-103368403 GCF_015104395.2 Macrobrachium nipponense | reverse complement strand
TTTATTATTACCTTAATTATACATAAATGTGTCACTGAAATACGTAGTTGGAACCTCAAATGTTCAAGCGAAGATACAATGCATTTCTGTATGTTAATATTTCCCTTTTATTGACTCTATTTCCTATTTTTCCTTTCCTCTCCCTCTTCGTTAATGCCTACCTTCTCTCATAGAAGTGACCTACTCCAGTCTACCAATACATTATTGCCCTAAAGCGATTCTTGTATTCTAATATTTCCCTTAAAGTTTTGTATATCTATCTGTGAATCATTTTTATAATTCATATTTCCTTTCTTAATAACTGATCTCTTCTTTCTGTGTCTCTTATCACCTTCCATTACTCCTTTTAAATAAACACCAAATTCTTTGGAAGCTTGAATTTCAAGTCAATGATCCCTGTGGGCTTCTTTATTATGAATAAGGTCCATCATCTGAATAATAATAATAATAATAATAATAATAATAATAATAATAATAAAATAATAATAATAATAATAATAATTAATAATAATGATAATAATAATAATAATAATAATAATAATAATAATAATAATAATAATAATAATAATAATAATAATAATAATAATGATAATGATAATAATAATAATAAAAAGAAACCTCATAATCACATGAGTTAATAAAATAAAATGGAAAAGTAAATCCACAGTAATATGTCTGATCTGTTATTTAAAATACAAAGCAGAGAGAGCTTTCGAAGACCTGCACGGTCCTCCTTGTCAATCTGAATGTTCTGTTATTTAAAATACACAGCAGAGAGCTTTCGAAGACCTGCCCACGGTCCTCCTTGTCAATCTGAATCAGATTGACAAGGAGGACCGTGCAGGTCTTCGAAAGCTCTCTCTGCTTTGTATTTTAAATAAACAGATCAGACATATTACTGTGGATTTACTTTTCCAAATAATAATAATAATTAATATAATAATAATAATAATAATAATAATAATAATAATAATAATAATAATAATAATAATAATAATAATAATAATATGACACACGAAAAAACACCGACGAAGTAACAGAGAGGACGGAATGGGTAGAAAAGATCAGACAATGGATGGAGCCAGATACAGAGAGAACAAAGATCCCCTCCATGAAAGCCTACAACACCAAGAAATTAAGGGAGAAAACAAGTGAGGTCAATGAAATAATGGGCATAATACACACAACCAGTATCACAGAAACAAATAACTTGACATATGCAGGAGCAAGATTAGTAGCAGAACTGATGGGGATTCGAACACCAACACACCAGCACAACCAACCAACAGAAACCAAAACAGCAACCTCCTTGGAAAAGGCGCTGGAAAAGCAAATAATGGTGATGAGATCTGACTTGAGTAAACTGAAAGAGATGGCAGAAAAAAGGCTAAGAAGCAAGAAAATAAGGGAGGAACTCAACGAGAAATACAAAGTACAAGAGAGGGGACTAAACAGCACCATAGAAGATGTAAAACAGAGGCTTAAGGCCAAAGCACATAAGATCCAACGGTACATGAACAGGAATAAGGGATACCAACAGAACAAACTATTCGGAACCAACCAGAAAAGACTATACAGCCAACTAAGAGGGGAAGACAACCACCCAGAAATTCCTGAAGCCGAACCAAGTAAGAGACTGGGAAAACATATGGAGCAATCCGGTATCACACAACAAACATGCAACATGGCTCCAGGAAGTCAAGGAAGAAGAAACAGGGAGAATGAAACAAAGATTCACAGACATCACGACAGACACAGTCAGACACCAACTAAACAAAATGCCAAACTGGAAAGCCCCATGTCCCGATGAAGTCCATGGATACTGGCTCAAAAACTTCAAGGCCCTACACCCACGAATAGCAGAACAACTCCAGCATTGTATCTCAAATCACCAAGCACCCAAATGGATGACCACAGGAAGAACATCCTTAGTACAAAAAGACAAGAGTAAGGGAAATATAGCCAGTAACTACAGGCCTATCACCTGCCTACCAATAAGTGGAAGTTACTAACAGGTATCATCAGTGAAAGGCTATACAACTACCTAGAGGAGACAAACACCATCCCCCACCAACAGAAAGGCTGCAGAAGGAAGTGTAGGGGCACAAAAGACCAGCTCCTGATAGACAAAATGGTAATGAAGAACAGTAGGAGAAGGAAAACCAACCTAAGCATGGCATGGATAGACTATAAGAAAGCCTTCGACATGATACCACACACATGGCTAATAGAATCCCTGAAAATATATGGGGCAGAGGAAAATACCATCAGCTTCCTCAAAAATACAATGCGCAACTGGAATACAATACTTACAAGCTCTGGAATAAGACTAGCAGAGGTTAATATCAGGAGAGGGATCTTCCAGGGCGACTCACTGTCCCCACTACTCTTCGTAGTAGCCATGATTCCCATGACAAAAGTACTACAGAAGATGGATGCCGGGTACCAACTCAAGAAAAGATGCAACAGAATCAACCATCTGATGTTCATGGACGACATCAAGCTGTATGGTAAGAGCATCAAGGAAATAGATACCCTAATCCAGACTGTAAGGATTGTATCTGGGGACATCAGGATGGAGTTTGGAATAGAAAAATGCGCCTTAGTCAACATACAAAAAGGCAAAGTAACGAGAACTGAAGGGATAAAGCTACCAGATGGGAGCAACATCAAACAAATAGATGAGACAGGATGCAAATACCTTCGAATAATGGAAGGAGGGGATATAAAACACCAAGAGATGAAGGACACGATCAGGAAAGAATATATGCAGAGACTCAAGGCGATACTCAAGTCAAAACTCAACGCCGGAAATATGATAAAAGCCATAAACACATGGGCAGTGCCAGTAATCAGATACAGCGCAGGAATAGTGGAATGGACGAAGGCAGAACTCCGCAGCATAGATCAGAAAACCAGGAAACATATGACAATACACAAAGCACTACAACCAAGAGCAAATACGGACAGACTATACATAACACGAAAGGAAGGAGGGAGAGGACTAAGTATAGAAGACTGCGTCAACATCGAGAACAGAGCACTGGGGCAATATCTGAAAACCAGTGAAGACGAGTGGCTAAAGAGTGCATGGGAAGAAGG
The DNA here is from genome assembly GCF_015104395.2 of Macrobrachium nipponense. NCBI lineage: Eukaryota > Metazoa > Arthropoda > Malacostraca > Decapoda > Palaemonidae > Macrobrachium > Macrobrachium nipponense. Next base: position 103,365,301 of record NC_061087.1, on the reverse strand, counting down.
ACTCATAAAAGTAGACGAAGACCCAGAAATATACAGAGACAGGGGAATCACAAACAGAACAGAGGACTGGCACAACAAACCAATGCACGGACAATACATGAGAGAGACTAAAGAACTAGCCAGCGATGACAATTGGCAATGGCTACAGAGGGGAGAGCTAAAGAAGGAAACTGAAGGAATGATAACAGCGGCACAAGATCAGGCCCTAAGAACCAGATATGTTCAAAGAACGATAGACGGAAATAACATCTCTCCCATATGAAGGAAGTGCAATACGAAAAATGAAACCATAAACCACATAGCAAGCGAATGCCCGGCACTTGCACAGAACCAGTACAAAAAGAGGCATGATTCAATGGCAAAAGCCCTCCACTAGAGCCTGTGCAAGAAACATCAGCTACCTTGCAGTAATAAGTGGTACGAGCACCAACCTGAGGGAGTGATAGAAAACGATCAGGCAAAGATCCTCTGGGACTATGGTATCAGAACGGATAGGGTGATACGTGCAAACAGACCAGACGTGACGTTGATTGACAAAGTCAAGAAGAAAGTATCACTCATTGATGTCGCAATACCATGGGACACCAGAGTTGAAGAGAAAGAGAGGGAAAAAATGGATAAGTATCAAGATCTGAAAATAGAAATAAGAAGGATATGGGATATGCCAGTGGAAATCGTACCCATAATCATAGGAGCACTAGGCACGATCCCAAGATCCCTGAAAAGGAATCTAGAAAAACTAGAGGCCGAAGTAGCTCCAGGACTCATGCAGAAGAGTGTGATCCTAGAAACGGCACACATAGTAAGAAAAGTGATGGACTCCTAAGGAGGCAGGATGCAACCCGGAACCCCACACGATAAATACCACTCAGTCGAATTGGAGGACTGTGATAGAGCAAAAAAATAATAATAATAATAATAATAATAATACTAATAATAATAATAGTTGTCGAATGATCATAACCAAATTTATACTTCGTTTTCCCAAAACAATACGATTGAGGAAGATTAAAAACCATAATCTAATGTTTTCAATTATGGAAATAGAATAGGGAACATATAAACCTATTCTCACTGCGGTCAGTTAACAAGAACACATCTGCCCACGAGGTTCGGTCTGAGTGTCGAAACAGGCGATATTGGATAATATCCGCTCACCTAGATTCAACCTGGGAGCCAGACCAAGATAACATATATATATCTGTACCTGATAAATAGAACGAGATTACCATCGGTATGGTGTCGACAACCTTCAAAGTCCACAATATGTGTCCATAATCCACCACTCTCAAGATTTCAGATGGACAACGAAACTGGAATCAATAATCCAGGTGTCTGAAAAACTGGGGACATTTTTGGTGGAATGGAATATAGCAGAGTTTAGGCCAAAGGCCAAGCAACTATAAGGTTATTCAGCGCTGGAGAGGAAAATGAGAGTAGGTTAGCTTGAAAGGTGTAACAGGAGGTAAACCTCACAGAAGTTGCACTATGAAATAATTGTTAGGAGATGGTGGACAGCAAGATGGAAGTAAGATAATATGAATGGAGGTACAGTAAAATAGAATGAAAGGGGTTGCAGCTAGGGGCAGAAGGGACGATGCAAAGAACCTTTAGTAATGCCTACAGTGCAACCCGCGAGATGCACTGATGACATTACCCCCATGGGGGGGGGGGGGGGGGGGGGGGGGGGGGGGGGGGGGGGGGGGGGGGGGGGGGGAGCAGGCCTGGTGTTCCAGTGATATGTGCAGGATTTGATCTTTCGTTGGGCATGGTGGGATGGTTTGTAAGTGTATGTATGTATGTACGTAGGCATCCATACATACATAAATACGTATATTATATAGTATATATATTTGTACTTGTGTGTATCTATACATATATGTGAATAGTGTACATTTATAGATACTATATATATATCTGCATATATAAATATATAAACTATATATGTATACAGACATATAAATGTAAACTTGTATTATATATTTCTTAAATCTTCGTCTACTTCACTTGCATTTACAAGAGGAAATACACTTTCATTTTTCGGTTTTATTCAAGATACAGAATAATTTAGCATTTATCTGAAACTCTAAACTACCACTATAACAACATTATTTTTCCGATGCTAAAGCAGGCAAATTATTATTATTATTCCCAGTTTAATCTGTTTTATTCTCAACCCGCAATTCATGACTCATGACATATCATATTAGCAAGCATGTTGTTTAACAGAAATGTCAACATATCTCAAGGTAATACAATATTTTCTAACTCCCACAATAACAATGTTTCAGCAAACAACTTTTCTTTAAAAGCAAATACATTGAAATACATTACTTGTCTGTCACTGGCGATGCAATGCAGTGATATTTTTCTTTCAAAGTGTGGGAGTCATCATATATTGCTCAAGCCAGTTTATTTATCTGTTTTAATAAAATATATAATTCCTCTCCCAGTATATGAGAAAACTTTTACAATCTAAACTAAAAAATGATTCTCATTACACTCAATCCTTGAAGCCAACAATGATTTTAACGCCAAAACAAGACGACCTCTTGACATATTTTGCTCAAGCGAGTATCTTTCTCCGCAAAGTTAAAAATGGTGACAGGCCAAACTACCAGAACTCATCTCCTCTACTGGATATGAAAACACTTCAAAATCTTATCTAAAACATGAATATCAAGCGAGCATCTATAATTTTAAAAGCAAAACAACACGACCTTATAACATACGTTACTCAAGCAACCCTCTTTCTTCCCAAAACCTTTAAAATCTAATTTAAAAATTGAATATCATCATACTTAACCCAAGCGGGCACCTTTCTTCCCAAAACCTTTAGAATCTATCAAAAAAATGAACATAATCATACTAGACCCAAGCGAGCATCTATGATTTTAAAACCAAAACATACAATGCTCAAGCGAGCACCTTCCTTCCCAAAGTTAGAAAAAAAAAAATGGCGACTCATACCAACCAAAGCAATCCCTCAATTTTTTTTTTCTCTCCCTCTTTCTTTCTTTCCCCTCTTCCACGCCACAACAACAGCTGAAACATTTCTCAAGTGAGCATCAGTCTCCGTCTAATGAGGCCCGTTTGAGACGTTGCATTTTGGGGACAACAACGAGTACCTCATTATCATAACCAGCGTGAGTGAGGAGGGCTCTCTCTCTCCTCCTCTCTAATGGGGCAAGAAGGCTCGCTGCCATTAGAAATAATATTTGATCGTTTTTTTTTCCTCTCTCTCTCTCTCTCTCTCTCTCTCTCTCTCTCTCTCTCGCTGAAATAGATAAGAATACCGTAATAAATATGCCTAATAACCCCGTGTGGGACACATACACTCTGCGGGGGTTGGGGGGAGACTTTGGCCATTATTCCCCCAAAAATAGGGACATAAACTTCGCGCCAACAAAATTTGCTCATACGCTATGCGATAAATTAGCGAGGGTAATGCAAGGAGAGGAGAGAGAGAGAGAGAGAGAGAGAGGAGAGAGAGAGAGAGAGAGAGAGAGAGAGAGATGCTAGTTAAAAAAACATGCATTGTTACTGATTTGTACGTCTGCAAAATCATTTTATTCTACCCTACGTTGTTACGATACGAGATTACAATTCCAAGCATTCTCAGGAGTGAAAGATGTCGAATACTATACGGCAAAAAAAAAAAAAAGTTTTTCATGGGCATCTATCTATCTATCTATCTATCTACCTGCATGTATGTATATGCTTGTGTGCAAATAATGTGGCGATTTTTTTTAGTTAACCAACATGGTAATGAATAAACATGAAGTAAAAGATATCTGCAGATGGTATATTGTAGATAGCAACATCGAAGACAGGCTGGAAAGACTGGTAAACAAAAATTTGAAATCAACTTTTTTTCTTCTTCTTCTTTTTTTTAACGAGGCAAATGCAACGTAATATTGGCGATAGCAAAGTTATGAAGGTAAGTGGAAGCCAAGAATATTAGTAAGACTGCCGAAAAATGTAAGTGGTTGGTTCACGTAGGTATTTGGAAATACATTATTATTATTATCATTATTTTACTGAATAAAATGGCAGAATTTGCAGGATTTATTCAGTACAGAATTCTTTCAATTCTCCTAATGACTTGCATGTCATAAGGAGAAGTGAGAGAATTCTGTACAAAATAAATTTTGTAAATTCTTCCATTTTATTCGATAAAACATGATTGAAAGGTCTGTTTCTGGCATATTATTATTATTATTATTATTATTATTATTATTATTATTATTATTATTATTATTCTTATTATTATTAATTATTATTGATTTAATTATTATTATTATTATTATTCATTTATTACACTTATTCATTATATATTATTATTATTATTATTATTATTATTATTATTATTATTACTTGCGTTCGCGAAGCAATTAACAGAACAGGTGTTGTTATTATTATTATTATTATTATTATTATTATTATTATTATTATTATTATTATTGATAATACCTGGGTTAATGAAGTAATTAACCAAACAGAAGAACTAAATAAATAATGTCTCGAAGATAAAGAGTACAAACAATGGAAACAAGACAATGGAAGCAAACACAGAGGTATCTAATGGTACCATCAACCAAACTCTCCTATATGGAAGTCAAGTTTAGAAGCCGAATACAAATGGAAGGAAAAAGGGTGGGAGATAAATCTTTCATGCAGTATATATTGAGGGAATTAACCATTCAGTGCAAACGGATATTAACTGTGCATGCCTTCCATATAAAACACTCGGACAGTATAAATGTAACATATTGGAGCACAGCAATTTTCGACTCTTTAGAAATATGGCAACGGGAAATAATATGAACGTTATTGTCAAAAGTGATTTTAGCTTTGAACACGAAACTTTCAGACTTTGGTGTACTCAAAACATGAAAAGAACTGTGTTTTATTATCATTATTACCATTATTATTATTATTATAATTATTAGTATTATTATTAATATTATTATTATCATTTTTTTTTTTGCTCTATCACAGTCCTCCAATTCGACTGGGTGGTATTTATAGTGTGGGGGTCCGGGTTGCATCCTGCCCTTAGGAGGCCATCACTTTTCTTACTATGTTCGCCGTTTCTAGGATCACACTCTTCTGCATGAGTTCTGGAGCTACTTCAGCCTCTAGTTTTTCCAGATTCCTTTTCAGGGATCTTGGGACCGTGCCTTGTGTTCCTATGATTATGGGTACAATTTCCACTGGCATATCCCATATCCTTCTTATTTCTATTTTCAGATCTTGATACTTATCCATTTTTTCCCTCTCTTTCTCTTTCTCTTCAACTCTGGTGTCCCATGGTATTGCGACATCAATGAGTGATACTTTCTTCTTGACTTTGTCAATCAACGTCACGTCTGGTCCATTTACACGTATCACCCTATCTGTTTTGATACCATAGTCCCAGAGGATCTTTGCCTGATCGTTTTCTATCACTCCCTCAGGTTGGTGCTCGTACCACTTATTACTGATGTTTCTTGCACAGGCTCCAGTGGAGGGCTTTTGCCACTGAATCATGCCTCTTTTTGTACTGGTTCTGTGCAAGTGCCGGGCATTCGCTTGCTATGTGGTTTATGGTTTCATTTTTTGTATTGCACTTCCTACATAAGGGAGAGATGTTGTTTCCGTCTATCATTCTTTGAACATATCTGGTTCTTAGGGCCTGATCTTGTGCCGCTGTTATCATTCCTTCAGTTTCCTTCTTGAGCTCTCCCTATGTAGCCATTGCCATGTGTCATCGCTGGCTAGTTCTTTAGTCTGTCTTATGTATTGTCCGTGCATTGGTTTTTTGTGCCAGTCCTCTGTTCTGTTTGTCATTCGCCTGTCTCTGTATATTTCTGGGTCTTCGTTTACTTTTATTAGTCCTTCTTATCATGCACTCTTTAGCCACTCGTCTTCACTGGTTTTCAGATATTGCCCCAGTGCTCTGTTCTCGATGTTGACGCAGTCCTCTATACTTAGTAGTCCTCTCCCTCCTTCCTTTCGTGTTATGTATAGACTGTCCGTACTTGTTCTTGGTTGTAGTGCTTTGTGTATTGTCATATGTTTCCTGGTTTTCTGATCTATGCTGCGGAGGTCTGCCTTCGTCCATTCCACTATTCCTACGCTGTATCTGATTACTGGCACTGCCCATGTGTTTATGGCTTTTATCATATTTCCGGCGTTGAGTTTTGACTTGAGTATCGCCTTGAGTATCTGCATATATTTTTTCCTGATCGTGTTCTTCATCTCTTGGTGTTTTATATCCCCTTCTTCCATTATTCCCAGGTATTTTTATCCAGTTTCATCTATGTGTTTGATATTGTTCCCATCTGGTAGCGTTATCCCTTCAGTTCTCGTTACTTTGCCTTTTTGTATGTTGACTAAGGCGTATTTTTCTATTCCAAACTCCATTATTATTATTATTATTATTATTATTATTATTATTATTATTATTATTATTATTATTATTATTATTATTATTATTAGATCAAACGCCTAGAAATTCATTCACTTGTGTAATTTTCACGTATCAAAAATAACTTTAAACTAACAAAGAAATACTTAGCGGGGAAAATAATGACAAATATAAGCATTAAATAGTTTTATTATTATTATTATTATTATTATTATTATTATTATTATTATTATTATTATTATTATTATTATTATTATTATCATTATCATTATTATTATTATTATTATTATTATTATTATTATTATTATTATTAGATCCAACACCTAGAAATTGATTCACTTGCTGTGTAAGTTTCCACGTAGCAAAATAACTTTAAACTAACAAAGAATTACTTAGCCTGGGAAAATAGTAACCCAAATAAGCAACAAAATAATTACATCATTAGAAACACAATTAAACGCGGTACATACGAATATGATACATACG
>NC_061087.1:103315903-103353403 GCF_015104395.2 Macrobrachium nipponense | reverse complement strand
ATCATGAGTTTCGACTAAACACTTTACTTCTTAAAGAACAGGAACGGCTAATCTATAAATCATATTACCTAACTGATCCATTTGAGTCTTATAAAGAATATCATTTCTTATCACAAGACTCTTTATCCTTTTTCCACGTAACTAACTCAGATTTAAAATTAATGTTTTCTAACTCAATATTTTCTCCTTCTAGCCATTTCCTTACAATATTTAAAACTGGACAAGCTTTCCGTTTATTAACAACGTCCTCCCACTCTAAAATCTGATGTCTACTTATGGCACAGACAAAATTTGCGTCCTCATGAGGAGCTACCCATACTTCTTCGTCTTCACTCATGGCCATCTCCTCTCTAGGCTTGCGTGACAGAATGTCTGCTTTAACATTTTGTTTTCCTGGTCTGAATTTAAGTTCAATGTCAAATACCGATAAATCTGCTACCCATTTTTGTTCTGTGTGATCAAGTTTTGCTGTGCTGAGATTGCTCAAAGGGGCATTGTCAGTATACACTATGCACTTTGTGCCAATAAGATAATTTTTAAATTTTTCAGTAACAGCCCATTTCAAAGCACACAATTCATGTTTCTTTCGTGTGGTTTCAGTGACCTACTTGCATAAGCTACAGGATGCAGCTTATCCTCCTTATATTGGGACAAAACAGCACCAAGTCCATCGTAACTAGCGTCTATTTCTAACGTACACGGTTTCCCAACTCTATCCCTTTCAGTACTGGGGCAGCTATCAATTTTTCTATCAATGTCTGGAAGGCCAATTTCCGTATCTTCTGTCCATTTATCATTAATACTTTGACTGGATTTCTTCTCCTTTCAATAATTCATTGAGTGGCTTGGCAATTATGGCAAAATTTTTAATAAATCTTCTATAAAATGTTGCAAATCCCAGAAAAGCTCGCACTTCCTTAATAGTTTCTGGCCTCTTCCAGTTCTTCACTGCTTCAATCTTACTTAGCTCGGGTCCTATTCCTTGATTACTGATGCTAAATCCTAGGTAACTTACACATGTCTGCAAAAAATGACATTTCTTTGGCTTTAATTTCATCCCATAAGACTTTATGCGCTCTAGCAATGCCTCTAATCTTAATAAGTGTTCGTCAATGGTCTTCGAAAATAATATCATATCATCCAAATAAATGACCAGAAATTCAAAAAACATATCCCCCAAAATATTCTCCATGCATCGTTGAAAGGTTGCTGGGCTCTTTGTCAGACCCATTGGACACCTACGATACTGAAAGTGCCCCCATGGTACAGAAAATGCCGTTTTCTCTCTATCTTCTTTCCTTAACAAAACTTGGTGATAGCCCTGAGCAAGGTCAAAAGTGGAAAAGTATTTGGCTCCTTCCAATGAAATCCAGACACTCCGCCACTCTAGGAAGAGGAAATGCATCCTTTAAAGTTTTTTTCATTCAATTTCCTATAATCAATGCACAACCTTAAGCCTCCCCCCTCCCCCCTTCTTCCTCACAAGGACTATAGGTGCTGCATAAGGACTTGCACTTTCTTCAATTACACCCCGTTTCTTTAAGTCATCAAGCAACTGTTTAGCCTCAGGGATTAACGTAGGTGCTATTCTCCTATACGGTAAATTTGATAGGTTTCCCACAGGACAATCTAATGGAATGTTCCCATCCCTTTATCAAACCTAGGTCTGAATCATTTAGCTCAAAACAGTCTTTATATTTGTAGAGTATCTTATCAAGTCTTAACAAATCCGACTTACTTAAGTTCTACTTTCATCGACATTTACTCTCAACTTCCGTCTGTGGTTTTGAAGGTCTTCCTCTGATAGTTTTTCAGTATTCTCGTTATCATCATCTTCCATAAACTCCCCATATGCTAAGCTGCACCGTGGCCAGTATACTGCCTGCTTCAATGCTGACATTATCTTTAGACCAATTAGCAACACCAAACATATCCAACGCCCCATTCACATATAGAAAAACTGGGCAAGACCTGAACACCCGGAGGCAACATATTTTTACTCTCATCTGCTACTTTCTCTAAAACTACATACTCCTTTGGCACTTCCTTTAGGCTATCAATGTATACCTTAATTAGTTTTCCGCCTACCTGACGGGAGGATATTTCTATTCTGTTGTCTTGAACAACTAGCATATCCCTAAATCCTCCCTCTGCCAAACCTGCATAGTTTGACCACTAGTCTCATACAACAATCCAAAACTTCACCATATTCAGCTTTTAATAACCCTCTTTCTCTGATGCCATCACGTTAACATTTTTGGTGACTCCCCACCTTTTTCAAATAGCAAAGACAAAACATTCATGCCCACAAGGCACTCTTGTTCAGTGTTCTTGCCAAGACCATTCCTTCCTTTCTCAGCTCTCTTGACATAGAACACACAGCATTCTGCTCCATTCCACTTACTTCCACATCAACAACGACATGACCTATTATATTAATTTCATTACCACTCAGGTCACATATGTAGTCACTACTATTATACAATGTCACCCCTTTTGGTTTTAAATTCCCCAAATACCATTTTCTGACAACAAACTACAGTTTGCCCCAGAATCCATAAGTCCCACAGCTTTCTTCCCCTCTATGGTGAGTGTCAGTTTCATAGTGTCTCCTCTCTTATTTAAACATTCACTTGGCCGGACGTTCAAGTTAACACCGGCCCGGCCTCCCACAAAGTTTTCCTGGGGTAATCATCCGGCCTGCAATGACATCTCCCTCACAACCTTGTCTCCTCTTGCATTATTGAACCCTCTGTTCTTACTAGAGTATAGATTACAATTATTATAAAATGGATGACCATCGTCCCCACAAGACCAACAAGTGCCCGTAAACTGATTTTCAAAAGCATGTTTATTTTGCATTCTGTTTTTACTTACTTAGCCTTCCCTTATTACTGGTGGTCCTTCCCCCTGATCCTGCCCTATGCTGTCTCTAGAAAACCCTGCATTTTTGCCACTGGTATGATACATGACCCTGATCCCCACAGGTCCAACACTTAATTACTTTATCATCTCTCCTGCTATGCAAGAGGCTGTCAGAAACATTACCAAATTCTTTCATAACCTTCATTCTATCTTGCACAAATCTACCAGCATCTTCTAATTGATCTATGGCTCCGTTTTCAATCTTATCCTTTAGATCACAGGCAATTTTCCTGTCCCTCAAACCTTTTTCAAAAATCATACATTGATGATTTCCCTCTCTTTAGAGCAGACTGCTTTGCCCTCGGCTTCCTCTTCCAAGTCAATATTCTGTCTAAATACTCCCAAACACCTCTTGTATTCCCTGTTGTGCACACCACAGTTCTTTCCTTCTCTCTAGATTATCCTTATTATCTGCATACGCTTCTAGTAGCTTAGTCTCCATTTCCTCCAACGTTTTTTCGGCTTAGCATGGCGTATTCTTGTGCTAGCAGGCTCTATCAGACTAACTTTAACATAGTCTACAGCATCAGTGCCTGCTAGGTTAAGCTGATTGGTACATAATTTTGCCTGTTCAAACCATCTCTTGATTTCCTTCCTACCACTGTTTCTCCCACATCCATTTTCTCGAGCTGTGGAGGTTTTTTACTATTGAAAGAGCATTATTACATGAGTAATTACAGGCCCTCTCCTATACACCCTATCCAACTCATCTTCTATCAAGGCGAATCTGTTTTGCCACCAACGATTCAATCTATCCAACCTATCTTCCCATTCTTTGTTATTATTTGCTAAAGACGACCCAGCTCCTTAACAACATCCCTTTAAAAAGTGGCTTCTGGTTTTCCACAGTGAAATCTTCTACACTAAATCTCCAGCCTTTTTAACCCTTAAATTGTTTTCTTAATTTCATTCACCAAAATTTTCTGGTTCTCTTTTAATGCATTTATTAACTCCCCTACTTTGCTAAAAGAATTCACGTTTTCGCAGTGGTTAAAATCCACCACTTTCTGAATATTTACGACTTCCGACCACAATTTTACAATGTCCTTTTCCCAAGGCTTTTCATCATTATCACCACTTTTATCAACATAAGTACCTGCTCCAAAATCTAAATTCTTGCAAAACCCTCCATTATTGTCATTCCTCACTACGATACTTACTTCATCATTAACAAGATCCTTCTCCTAACCACACCACGTATTTCTGCTAACATCATCACCTGCGCCTGTCTCTGTTCCCATAATATAATCAAGAACGTCACTTTCATCACTTACACTGCCTGGCCCCACTTATTCCCACTAGCACTGTACATAACTCCAAACAAATGTCCCACCTTGCAATTGCACTCCAGTCCAGTAGTAAATATTCCCAGGAACGTGTGGTAGCCCACTGGGTTGAAGGTTGCCGTGGTGAACGCTCTGCTACCAAATATAGCAATCCAAGGAAGATACAACTCACAGCAGCATTTCTTCTTTCATTTTATTGCACATGTAGACAAAACCTTCAACCCAGCTATGTTACAGAGTATGGTCAGCGCATACAATGAAAGCCTACGTGTACATGGCATATAGTGAGCCTACTCAAAGTCTGGTAGATTTCAGGACCGTCATCTAATTTACATTTATTTACAGATAGTATATTTAACCAGTGAATGGGTCGTTCCTCCGGTTAACAGGTCCGTGAAGGCAGTTCCGTTCATGCCGATCTATTTAGGCCGCTCGTCCTCATTTTGGCTGTCTCGTTAACGGCTGGTTATTGGTAACAAGTGCTGTGAAAGATAAAAGACACTTGGCGGAGAACATACAGTGCTACATATATATATATATATATATATATATATATATATATATATATATATATATATATATATATATAAATATATATATATATATATGTGTGTGTGTGTGTGTGTGTGTGTGTGTATGTATGTGTGTGTGTGTGTGTGGTATCTTAACACTGATTTAACGATGGACGAGAACATCATCAAACCTAACTAGGAATAATTCCAGCCAGATTTCAATAAATTCCAACAGTGCCTTTCACATTCCTCCACTGGGAATTCTGCAGTGACTGTAACACGAGGAAATCTTTTCCATTATTCCCTCACTCAACATTGAAGAAGAAGAAGAAGAAGAAGAAGAAATGAATGATTATATCCACTTGTCACGCGGGATATCACTCCATCATCATTAACATCTGGACAGAACAGGAGTAGGAGTTGGTCATCTCTCGTCGACTTCTTCAACAAGTGAGGTCGTATGGTACGATTTCTGTCGGTACCAGATGACCTCTGCACAGACTCGTCAATCAATCTGTGTACAATATTTTTTTTTTTTTATTCATCTTATTTATCTTTTACAACGTTCTTAATAATTCCAGTTCCCGTGGCCGTAGCGATTTCTGATCATCAGTCTCCTTCGAGACTCCAAAGGACTATTTTTACTTTTTTTTTTTTTTTTTTTTTTTTTTTTTTTTTTTTTTTGTAAATCTGTTTCCTTCGAGAATCCAAAAGAATTATTTTTATATTTTTTGTAAGTATACTTTCTGTACACTTCGAATGCCTGAAATAGGATAGAGTGGTTTTATTATTATCCTCGTTTATAAGTATACTGACTGTATATACGTACGCTTGGCATAAACGACATAAGGATGAATGATATCATTTTCATCTTCGTTGATAAGTATACTTTTTGTACACTTATTTGGGGGGAGATAGAGAGAATTATTTCCAGCTGATATGGATCGTTAAGCCAAGTTATTGAAAAGTAAATCACCGTCAATAACGTAAAAAAAGAAAGGAAAAAAATTACTGCACAAACTGACGTGAGATGGATCTAGAACAATAGAAAATGGGTTCACTGAATAAAGGACACAGGATATACTGTCATATTTTGGGCGGTGGAAAGGAAGTGGCAGAAGCCTGGAGGAAAGACGGTTGACTTCAAAAAAGTGGAAAAGGTTAAACGATCAAATCTGCCTCAACTTCAGAGGATCGCAGAAAAGGTTGAAACTGCCTGAGACTGTTGAATCATCATTACATACATAAAACATCATTTTCATTGGGGAACGAAAATTATTAGAATTTCCAGTCTTTGGGAGAGAGGACGAAACATCTGGATGGAACTTTCCTGATATCTTGAACGAAGTGATATTTTCATGGAAGATATTCAAATTATTATTAGCAGAATTGGGAGAATCCAAGAAGGATAAATATTCGTATCAGAAGACACCAATTACATCGTTGACTAAGCAGAAATGCTTCCCACAGAACGGAAGAGAGAAGAGCAGCTCAGGGTAAGTACGAACTTTGAAAATAGGGCATAAAAAATAAATACAAATCAGTAAAGAAGTATCGACTGAAACATGTATATCAATGAAACTTCCTACAAAATATGAAATATAAATACTACACAGGAGAGGAGTAAATAACAATAGTGAAAATAAGCATAAAAAATAAATAAAGATCAGTAAAGACGTATCGACAGAAATATGTACATCGATAAGACTTCTTACACAATATAAAAGAGAAATGCTGAGGAGAGGAATAAATAATAATACAGTGAAAATAAGCTTAAAAAGTAAATCATGAACAGTAAATATGTCTTGACAGAAATATGTATATCAATAAGACTTCCTACACAATAAAAAAGAGAAATACAAAGAATAAAGTATAAATAAGAACAGTAAATAAGGAATACACAGAAAACAAATAACGATCAGTAAATGAATCATGACAGAAACGTGTAAATCAATTAGACTCTTTCCATACAATATCAAAAAGAAATACAGAGAATTGGCGTAAATACAAAACAGGAATGATGCGAAACTAAACAGAAAAATATTATCAATCATATAAATACTGACGGAAACATATATATTACTGAAACTCAGAAAGGTATATGTATTCACCACGCGCTTTGACGGAGTCCAGAAATAAAGAGAATGAAATTGGGATTTGAAAGGTTGTCAAATGGTCTTTTTTTTCATATTTTGAAAAGGCTCAGCAGCGAGTCTGCTAGATTAGTTCCGGTCGGGGGCTGTCGTAGTTATACACATTTATGAATTCATTGAGTGAATATATGTAAAAGATTGTGTGTCCTCTGTTCCATGTTCTCTTGGCAAGGTTTTATATATATATATATATATATATATATATATAATATATTATATATATATATATATATATATATATATATATATGTATATATATATATATATATATATATATATATATATATATATATATATTTATTATACAAACATATATATAAAATATATATATTATATATCTTATATATTATATATATATATATATATATATATTATATATATATATAATAATATATAATATATATTATATTTAATTTATTATATATATATATATATATATATATATATATGTGTGTGTGTGTGGTGTGGTGTGTGTGTGTCTGTGGTATTTTATTTACACATATTTTTGTTTGAATCTAATATCTTATAAACATCCATATATTATATATCTAATATATATACATATATCTATATTATATAAAATGGTCACCCAAGTACATACTTTAATTACAAATGAGTGGATGAAACCCCTGTTCAGTAAACTTCCACTTCAGCTGGTTTATACGCCAACGCAGAAGGCCCATTGGCATCTCGTCAAAACCCTGGTAAACACACTACGCCATTTTCACTTACATCTTTCCAATCACTCTTCATTCCTACCATATGGCCAGATCATCTCAAAACATTCTTGTGCCAGAATTCACAAATACGTTAACATTTTTACCACTACAGTTGCTGGACTAGATACCCTTCACAAACAGTTCGTCTTGACGGCTTCAACATTGATATTTCCTTTCCCTAAAGAAGAGTTGGCTCAACAATTTACTCAAACCCTCACACCATGTCTTCCATGGACATTCCAATGCTCTTCCCAATCTTTTGGAGGTAGAATTCTACATCCACATTTCACTTCCCTATCGCAGAGTTGGCGCAACAATTTACCTACACACTCATGCTATGCCTTCCATGAACATTCCAGTGTTCTTCCCAATCCTTCAATCCTTGGGAGGAGAATTCCATCCACGATTTCACTTCCTTAGGTGATTGGCTTCAACATTCATATTTCCTTTCCCTACAGAGAGTTGGCTCAACAATTTACCTACACACTCATGCTATGCCTTCCATGAACATTCCAGTGTTCTTCCCAATCCTTCAATCCTATGGGAGGAGAATTCAACATCCACATTTCACTTCCCTATAGGTGAGTTGGCTCAACAATTTACCCATACACTCCTACCATGTCTTGCATGGACATTCCAGTTCTCTTACCAATCCTTTGGGAGGAGAATTCAACATCCACATTCCAATTCCCTATAGGAGAGTTGGCTCAACAATTTACCCACACAATCCTACTATGTCTTCCATGGACATTCCAATTCTCTCGCCAATCCTTGATAATATCCTTGGTTCACTTCTCCTACCACCATCCTTCGTAATGAATCCTAAATACCTATACAAACCAACATCTTTTAACTCTTCCAAATTCTATACGACCATACAAACTTTCAGTTGTACGACTCTCGATGAAAATCAGTAAGTTTTACGATGCTTTACTCGACATTCACTGCAGCCTTCTCCATCACCTTTATACCATAATAAAGATGAACAATTATTCCGATCGCTCGCTCGCTCTCCCACTCGTTTCGTAGCGTTTCCTTTCGTCCGTTCTTACCCTAGTCTCACTGTCACTGCCTCACTGCTATGATTCGCTTGTAACAATTCGACTTCTGTAGCTTTTCCATTCTCCAATCTCTTCCTTACCCTCTAACATCCTTAAGGCAAACGTTTATCAAGAATTTCGAACTTACAATAACCCTTTCAATTTCTGCATCATATGACCCTTTTGCACTTGAATATGTGTATGTATATATGTGTGTATGTATATTTGTATATATGTATGTATGTATGTATGTATGTATGAATGTATGTGTGTTATCCTTACAGAGGTTAACTTCAAAAGGAGGAATGCCTTAGGTAAGTCCAAGGCCCTGTGGCATTTAAGGAAACTTTTCTCAGGAATATATAATAATAATAATAATAATAATAATAATAATAATAATAATAATAATAATAATAATAATAATAATAATAATAATAATAATAATAAGTTGAAGAAAAAGAAAGGGAAAAAATGGATAAGTATCAAGACCTGAAAATAGAAATAAGGAGGATATGGGATATGCCAGTGGAAATTGTACCCATAATTATAGGAGCAACAGGCACGATCCCAAGATCCCTGAAAAGGAATCTGGAAAAACTAAAGGCTGAAGTACCTCCAGGACTCATGCAGAAGAGTGTGATCCTAGAAACGGCGCACATAGTAAGAAAAGTGATGGACTCCTAAGGAGGCAGGATGCAACCCGGAACCCCACACTATAAATACCACCCAGTCGAATTGGAGGACTGTGACACACCAAAAAAAAAAGAAATAATAATAATAATAATAATAATAATAATAATAATAATAATAATAATAATAATAATAATAATAATAATAAATTTTTCTGTTAAAACAGGATACGTCTCAAGTATAAAAGGCCCATTAAAACAGTGTGGTTTATTGCTAAGGACTATATTTCGGTGGACTAACTACTTGATAAGGGCGGAAGTTAGTCCACCAAAGTAGAGTCATAAGCTTTAAACCAAAGCGTTTTAATGGGCCTTTAATACTTGATATACGTTACATTAAAACCCAAAATCGATCCCCGAAGAACCCCTGATCCATTTCATCCTCACTGCAAGAGAAACAAAGGTTGGACAAGTCTGACTGCTTCCTCGTTGTCAAGAGAATTAATTTATATGCAGGAGACAGTGCCAAGGCCAGGAAATAATATTATGTCATTATCTTATACAATTTCAACGTCACCAAGATGCACAAGAGAGAGAGAGAGAGAGAGAGAGAGAGAGAGAAGAGAGAGACAGAGAGAGAGACCTTTCCCTCAGGAGGAGACCGAAATAAAGAGAAAGTATAAATCAACATTCTCACCCATCCCTAAACAACGAAGACAATATAACATCCTTTTTCCGGAGAGAGAGAGAGAGAGAGAGAGAGAGAGAGATAATCATATAAGCTCACATTCCGGAGACATTGGTGTGTTTCGTGTCAAAGCTCGGTTACAAAAGTTGTCTTTCCTCATTATCTCTTGATAAAGGCGCTAAATGAGATGCCATTGAAGGCTGAACGAGTCTCAGTAACGAATTTAGTAACCTTTGAGGCCCCGAGAGAGAGAGAGAGAGAGAGAGAGAGAGAGAGAGAGAGAGAGCCATAGGTTACAGGAGCTTCCTTCAAGTGTCTGTCTGCCTTTTGCAAATAAATAGGTCTTTGATGTGACAGAGCAAACTATAAACGCTTTACCTTCCATTATATTAGTATAATGAAAAGAATTTACCTTTTGTTAATAATAAAAAAAGAAGGGATTATGACCCTTTGCTTGTTTTAGTATATTTTCAAAAATATACTTAAAATCTTCTTTAGGTTTAAGGAACCGGTCTTCTTTTCAACATTTACAAAAATGCAATGGTTCTTCATAGGCTTAATTCAAAAGAAACCTACTAACTCGTATACATCATATATATAATTTACTTCCCTTATCTATCTAACTAGATCTATGTATATGTATACGTATATAGATATATATTACTGGTAATCGTCTTAGGCACCAAGATATGTAAGTTCAATTGTATTCCACCACAGGAATAACAAACGCTCCAAGAAGAGGTCCACTGGAAAACGAAACTGTTAGGCATTTTCTGAGAAAAACCGTTTTCATTTTCCTATGTGGAAAAAATAAAATAACTATATATATATATATATATATATATTAATATATATATATATATATAAAGATATATATATATATATGTATATATATATATATATATATATATATATATAGTATATATATATATATATATATATATATATATATATATATATATATATATATATATATATATATATTCCCATCAAATCTGCATTGCCTAATTGGTATATAATTCTTTTTTTCCATCCTATTTCCATTAATCGTTTAACTTTCTCAATACTTTTCTTTTTACACCGTTGACGCCAAGAACTTATCATCTGTTCAATCCTAGGTCATAGTTATCAACGTTCATAATAAATCTCATTCCTAGTCTGCTTTGCGTATGAGTGCGTGGCATTATTTTATATTTATTCTATTTATTTCTTCACCTAACTTCCCAAACTTTCTAAAAAGAAAAAAAGTAAATAAAAAAAATAAGACAGAATTCAATACCACTGCACAGTATATATATTCATTCTCAATGTCTCCTCTCACCTAAAAAAAAAAAAAAAAAAAAAAAAAAAAAAAAAAATTAAAAGCTCCCGTAAAACATACCGTTTTAAACCGAAAGAGCATCTTTTGATTCCCCATCTCGTCCTCATGAAGCATCTCCTTCCTCGGAGGATCGACGACGGGGAAATTTAAGGGAAAATTAGCGACTGCAAGAGAATTCAGGATAATGAGAAAATTCATATTTAATCCTTATCCAGTTTTACAGGTCCCGGAAGGGCCTGTAGCGGCGTCGTTTTGGGGGCGCGAATGGCCCTGGGGAGTGTGGGGGGGGGAGAAGAGGGAGGTGGGGGTAGGGGGGGAAGGAGCTTGTTTAAGCCGACGTTTCTCTCAATATAAAATATGGAAGGGAATGGGTGGGGAGGGGTGGGGGAGGGGGGAGGGGGGCGGGGAGGGAGTTGGGAGGGAGGGGGTTTACTCAATACGTAATGGGTAGAGAATGTTCCTGTGAAACTGTAATGGGAGTTGGGTGAACTAGTACGTAAGGGGTAAGAACATTCCTACTATGTAATGATTAGCGAATCGGGTGAATCAATGCATAATGGGATCCGATTATTTCTATGAAGCTGTAAAAGAAGCGGCATGAATTAATTCGTAATGGGACCAGATTATTTCTATGAAATTGTAAGGGAAGTGCCATGAATGAATTCGTAATGGGGAAAGAACATTCCTATGAAATGATAATTGTAGTGGGATGAATCAATTTTGTGAAGGTAAAAGGTTCTTCCTAAGAAATCGTAAAAGAAATCGGAGGAATAAATTCGTAATGGGAAGACATTCCTATGAAATAATTAGATATGTAGATTGAAATGCTACGTAATGGTCGAATGGACACTCCTACGAAATGAGAGGGTGAATTTGAAGAATTAAATGATAGAAGTGGGAAGAATCAATGCACAATAGAAAATATCCAACTCCTATGGAATG
The DNA here is from genome assembly GCF_015104395.2 of Macrobrachium nipponense. NCBI lineage: Eukaryota > Metazoa > Arthropoda > Malacostraca > Decapoda > Palaemonidae > Macrobrachium > Macrobrachium nipponense. The sequence goes on along the minus strand of NC_061087.1, from coordinate 103,341,188 downwards.
ATAAAAAAAGGAAATGGAAAAAAAACACTCCTACGAAATGATAAGAAAAATCGGAAACATTCCATGAAATGATGATAACTGGACTGGAATTAATCCATTTCGTAATGGCAATGGGACATTCTTATGGGAAGAGAACATTCCTTTAGAATGATAAGAGTGATTGAAAGAACCTATACGTAATGGTTAAAGAACATTTAAACGAAATAAGTTACAAACGAAATAAGTTAAAATTTTAATGACAAATATATCATACAAATAGACTTCAGGTTTGAAAATAGATACAATTTCCATAAGATGGAAAATAAAAAAGATATTCGTATGGAATAGAAAAATGAATTTAAAACAGGAAAAGTCAACAATATTTTCTACTTCAAACGAAAACGAAGATATTCCCTAAGGAAATAGAGAAAGCAGTGGACTGAGAAATTATATCATATAAAATATAGATACGTAAAATAGCAATAGAAAATGCCGGTAAACAATATAGCAAATATATATTATTTTCACTTACAGACTAGAAATGGAGTGAGTCAACTTCATATTATTCTTAAAAATATATGTTTACGAAAACTAACGTAAATGTATGATGAAAATGGATTTTTTCTTTTTAAATAAAAAAAAATAGGGCCTGGAAAAATTCAAAAGAGAACCATTATTTTGGAAAGGGCTTTAAAACTTAAAAGTATCATTGGTCAAGATGGAAAACATATAAGAGGATACGAAGCCAACACAGTAGAGAGAGAGAGAGAGAAGAGAGAGAAGAGAGAGAGTTTTGTAAAGATTTATAGTGTATCTGACCCTCAGGAAGAGAAAAGGCAAGACCACTTGGTGAGTTTAAAGTCAAATATTTTAAAAGTAAGAGACTGGAAAAACGCTTAACCATCTGACAAACTTTCCAGGATTCCAGACCCTCAGTCTCCTTCTCTCGACCCTCCTTCCCCCATCCCCCCTTAACTCTGGGGCCCTTTCCAGAATTCCAGACCCTTGGCCTCCTCCTCTCTAACCCTCTACCCACACCCCCGCCACCCCCCGGAACTCTGAAGCCCTTTCCAGAATTCCAGACCCTTGTTCTCCTTCTCTCTAATTCCACTCCCCCCCCTCCCCCCCCCGCTCCCCCCCCCGACCCCCCCCCCCCACCCCCCGCTCCCCCCCCCCCCCCCCCCCCCCCCACCCCCCCCCCGGCCCCCCCTCCCAAACCCCTCGGCCAAGTCCTCTGAGGCCATAACATGACCTATCCTGGAATATGGAAGTGCCCGGAGATAGTAATACGCATTATTTATACCGTTTCCATCACCCATACAAAATTGAAAACCAAATACCTGTAGTCCTAATGGACAATGGTAGGGGAATGGTCTCTCTCTCTCTCTCTCTCTCTCTCTCTCTCTCTCTCTCTCTCTCTTATTTGCAAGGTGTGAAAGCCATATATTGTTTAGTGGGCCTTCCTTAGCTGGTTATGATTGATGACTAATATTGGTCTCCATATTTGTATGCATCTCTCTCTCTCTCTCTCCTCTCTCTCTCTCTCTCTCTCTCTCTCTTTTCTTATCAAGAGGATAATGTCTATTCCATACACAAGTGAAAAAATAAAATAAAAATGATTCTATTGGCAAGAGGGGGTTAACAGACAATACATTATATGTAATAGAAAATTACCAGTTCCTGTTGATTAAACAAAAAAGTATAATACATAAAATGTCTTTAAATGGTTATTTTTTTATATAAAAATCTATAATAACGTTTGCAAGCTATTATGTTTTCTATTCTTTGGACAAAATGGAACCGATACAGAAAAAAAAGAAACAAATACACATTATAGGCTTGCATGGAACTTGAGAGAGAGAGAGAGAGAGAGAGAGAGAGAGAGAGAGATTTACAATGTATTTCGGCGAAACCTCCTGGCAAGTCAAAAGTCAAATATTTTAAAAGTAGGAGACTTAACAAACTTTCAGGATTCCTCATCCTCCTCCTCCACCTCCTCCTCAGCTTCTAAAGGCCATAATATGGTCCATCCTGGAATCCTAGAACCCTGGAATATGTAAGCCTGCTAGGGTAATATTTAATAAGTATTATTTATGTTGTCTCCAAGTGGCATAGATGAGGAGGAACCCCCAACAACTGTGTGCCCTTAATGGGCAGCATTAAGTGCCGGGTCAGCTGATCCATTATGTTTAACTCTCTCTCTCTCTCTCTCTCTCTCTCTCCTTAAGGGCATAATGCGCACTTCACACGCGGAATATATTCCATAAATATGCGATAGGAAGATAAAAGACAATATATGTCCGTCTTTGCATACAAAATCCATTGCTATCGAACGTGGCCTTCACCCTAACCTCTCTCTCGGCTCTCTCTCTCTCTCTCTCTCTCTCTCCCCTTCCTGACCTTCTTCTTCTTCTTCTTCTTCTTCTTCTGTTGCCTCTACGTACTCCCATGCTTCCCCTTCCTCTTCCTCTTCCTCCTTCCCTCCACCCAAACCCCCATTCCAGAATCCCTGGAACAACAGTTACCCCTTTCCTCTCCTTTCCCAACCCCCTTCTTCCAGGATCTCTCCCCCTCCCTCTCCTTCAATTCCCTTCTTCCAGTGTGTGTGGGGGCGGGGGGGCGGGGGGGGGGGGGGGGAGAGACTGCAGCAGGCTCCTATGCCTTCTCCCAACCATTCAGCCATGACCCTCTTCAGGATCCCCCAAGGGAGGGGGCCCCATCCCCCTTTCCCACACTAACACCCAAACCCCTATTCCATGATCCCCCAAGGGATTCCAGACCCTCCCCCGCAACCACACTCAACACCATTTTCCAGGATCCCCCAAGAAGGGGAGGTTCCAGCTCCCCTCCTCCACAACCAGACCCTTCTTCCAGGATACTCCCCTCTCCTTCCTCACCAACGTACCCCTCTTCCAGGATGCCCCGAAGGGGTTCCAGCTCGCCTCCTACGCACCTAACCCTTCTCCCCCACCTAACACTCACTATCCTAAGGATCCCCCCAAGAAGTGGGGGACGGGGAGGAGGGGGGGAGGGATTTCCAGTAAAGGAGAGAATAAAGCTTCCCGATAGTTGATTCCAGCAATAAATTGCCCACATGCAACCGGAGAGGGACCTCTGGAGGGCGGAGTTAATGACAGTTCCAGCCCTTTGCCTGTTGGCGTGTTTCTTATCGGAGACCCTTTTACACAATCCCCATCATTCCTTATCGCTCTGTTTCTCCCTTCGGGAGGATTTGATCGCGTCCTGGTCCTTCCTGTGTCCTTGAGGCGCGTTCTTCGGGATGGCCTCTGATACTTTTTTGGAGGGGGGGTGGGGGGGTGGGGTTGGAAGGCCTGCATGTTTTTGGAAAATTAAAGAGTGATATTTGGAAGCTATGGTTGGAACACATACACAGACAAAGCATTATTATTATTATACTATATATATTATATATATATTATAATATATATATATATTATAATATATATTAATATATATATATGACTGGTAAAAATGTTCTGTTACAACAGAATCCCATCTAATAAAAGGAGCCCATGAAAATGCAAAATATAGAGAAAAAATACTATATTTGAGAGCTGCTGTCTCTCTTTTCAGGTAGATGAATGAATATCTCAAAGGGCGCATGGGATTCAGATGTCATTGATAAAGTTTGTTCCATTCAACCAAACGCCTTAAGAGGATTAAAGGACTATCAATAGGAGTGACCTAAATTGGTTTTCCAGTGGTATGGACCTCTTGGTATAAATACCACCTTTTTTGTAACTTTTCTCATTCATCTACCTGAAGAGAGAGACAGCAGTCTCTGAAATATAGTATTTTCTCTCTATATATTGGCGTTTTTTATGGGCTCCTGTTATTAGATTTATATATATTATATATTATATAGATATATATATATAATATATATAATATAGTATATATATAATATATATATATTATATATATATATATATATATATATATATATAATTTTATGTATAATATATATATATATATATATATATATATATATTCTTATATTGTATGTTTTGTAATGCAATTAAAATTTTGGTAATATGATTAATACACCTCAGAACCTGTGTATCATGATATGAAATGTATGTTTTTGTAGTGTAACTTTTCATTTTAAAACATACGTAAGACAGAGAGAGAGAGTAAGCGCTTATATGTAAGCCTCTGAAGAGGGTTGTTTTTCACATCTTGAGAATACCTTACCTAAGCTAATTTTTTCATAGTTCCAATGTGGCCTGTAACTAAACAAGGGGCCTTGTCCATTCCTACTCGATATCCCTGTAGAGATGACGTAATATGTTCTCGTCTCGGACGTGTACACTCATCTACACCCATTCACCCTGATACACATATTTAAGCATATAAAAGATTCATTCGCTTTTGAGACGTAGCGGCGTGTGTTAGAGAGTGGAGCATTGCTCTTAAATCTCTCTCTCTCTCTCAAAATCTCTTCTCTCTCTCGCTCGCTCACTCGAGGTTACCGTAACGTAATTCACATTTATATATAAGGTGGTCACTTATTCATATATAATTCTTATTAATATATGTGTTGTTTGTGGAATCTGAACATAGTGTTATTAATATTATTTTTGTAAAGGCGTCCACGAAAATATTGTAACAGGCCTTGGCTTTTGATTGGAGTTGCAGCTGTGTATACAGGTATTTTTTGAAGTGCGCTTCGAGGTTTTATTTTACGGGTGGATAAAATTATAATTTTTATGCAATTTTTCTTTTGCTTTGTTCTTTTGACATGTCCATTTCATATGCTTAATGTTTGTACTGTCAATGCTTTAATTGTTTTCATATTATGCATTATGTTTTTTTTATTGTCTTTATTTTGTTTAATTAGTTTGAATAATTTTTGATTGTGTCATTTTTTAATCTTACTCTTGTGAATTGATTTGTAATTAAATTAAATTTCATTTCAAATTTAATTATTGCTTTACAATTTAATTTAATTAATTTTCTTGATAAACTTTGATTTAATTTTGCTTAATAATTAATTCAAGAATTAATTAAACTTTTGTTTTCAAGTAATAACAATTTCCCTGAGATTGTGAATTTCACTTATAAATGCTGAATTTAGAAAAAATATTTGTATTTAAAATTTATATGAGTATTTTATTATACCATCAGTATTATATTTTATTTTTGTTTAGGTAGAAATATAGAGTGGTAATTGTGCCGTTTCCCTCAAATGAATCAGAATCAGGGAAATACTTAGATTTGAAATTGCAGAAGGAGTGATGCCCTTTAATTAAGATTACCTCACATCCATTTTAATGAACTTAGACTGATTGTTTTCTTGACTGTTCAGTTCTATAAGGGATCACTATTACCTTTAGAGTATTCAGTCGTCTAGTATTTGTGATGAAGGGTCAGGTGTCTGGCTGTAGTTAAGTAAGTAATAACCAGGTACTTGAAGAAACTGTGCCCTAAGTACAAAGGGTGTCCCAGACCCAGGAATAAAAGGGTCTCTTGTGCTAACAAGTACAAATGGTAAGTGAAATAACCAGATACTTGGCAATTTGGGTTAACAAATATTAATGGTGTCCAGACACAGATCTTTGGCTACTTCGTGCACCAAGTATTAATGGTGTACAGACCCAGATACTCTAGGCCCACTTCGTTACAATATATATATATATATATATATATATATATATATATATATATATATATATATATATATACATACATATTTATACATTTTAAAACATTATGAACACCGTTTGTGATATTATTTCATAAAACGCACCGTTTGTATATATTTATGTTATTATATATATATATATATATATATATATATATATATATATATATATATATATATATATATATATATACACACAAGCTATTCATATTATAATCACAAAATATCTTCACAATGTTGCAAAATATTTGAGTACCTTCACAGTCACCGCAGGAAAACTTTTTGCAAGCACAACAAACACAACTTTCTGTGAGTTTTAATTCGAGCTCGGAATACGTAATAATGAACTTTGTTACTAAGTTTGTGGAGAATATTCATTCCATTCAGACAACTTGTCGAGAATGAGCTAACGAGTTCAAACGACAGGACGAAGCAATTTTCTTACCTGCAGGAATAGTCAGTTTTCTTGCCCCATGGTTTCGTTCAGAAGAAGAGTAGCTGGGGAATTCGAACGTTTGCCGGACGGTTTTTCGTTTCCTCCAGTTCCTCGCTGAACAAACCCTGCATAAAAGAAGGCAATGGTCAATAATCACATATTTACAAAACGGTTTTTCGTTTCCTCTAGTTCCTCGTTGAACAAACCCTGCATAAAAGAGTACAAAACGGTTTTTCGTTTCCTCCAATTCCTCGCTGAACGAACCCTGCAGAAAAGAAGGCAACGGTCAATAATTATATATTTACAAAACGGTTTTTCGTTTCCTCCAGTTCCTCGCTGAACAAGCACTGCATAAAAGAGTACAAAACGGTTTTTCGTTTCCTCCAGTTCCTCGCTGAATGAACCCTGCATAAAAGAAGGCAACGGTCAATAATCACATATTTACAAAGCGGGTTTTCGTTTCCTCCAGTTCCTCGCTGAACAAGCCCTGCATAAAAGAGTGCAAAACGGTTTTTCGTTTCCTCCAATTCCTCGCTGAACAAACCCTGCATTAAAGAAAGCAACGGTCAATAATTACATATTTACAAAACGGTTTTTCGTTTCCTCCAGTTCCTCGTTGAACGAACCCTGCATAAAGAACGGAACAGTTAATAATTACATATTTACAACGATAGGAATTTTTCTAATTCCTTCTTAATTCCAAGTATTAATTTTGTTAAATTTACGGGAATACTTGCACTACTAATTGTAGCTTAGGTATTCTCACAGGTAATAAATTCAATTAATTATAGCCACCTGGTGACTATTCAACCAATTTCTTCCAAATTTGTGGTCTCTTATTTCTGCATTTCTCTTTACCTCGCCTAGCTTCTTCTTAATGAACACCATAATATTCTTTGGAAGCTTGAATTTCAAGTCAGTGGTCGGCCCCTTAGGTGGGTATTATGTTCCATATGAATGGGTTTCATCTTCTGAGTAATATATATATACATATATATTATCATATATTTATATTGTATATATATATAATATAATAAATATATATATATATATATATATACTATATATATATATATATATAGTATCGTATATATAATATATATATAATAGGGGGGATATAATAATATATATCCCCCCCCCCCTAATATATATATATATTAATATATATATGTAATGGGGGGTTATTCCCCCCCCCCCCCCCCCTTATTCATTAAGTAAGCGTTGGTAGCACACGAAAACGGAAGGCAAACCAACACACAGCATTACACACAGGCCTCTCTTCTCGGCAATCCCTTCTCTCTCTCTCCCTCTCTCTTCTATCTTCTCGCTCTCTCCTCTCTCCAAGGAATCTCTCTCTCTCTCTCTAGCACCGACACCTCTCTCTCTCTCTCCCACCTCTTACTCTCCATTCTAACAGGTAATGAAAATGAGAGAGTCGCATCATAACATTAACATTTATTAACAATGAACAAATAATGGATAATCAATTAAGCAATCAAGTCTTACAGACTAACTCAAAAAACCCCGAAATAGCAAAATGTCTAATAGTAATCATTAGTCACCAAAAAGTCCACACCCCTCCAGGAACTCTTTGTCCCCCTCCATTTCCAGAATCGTCTGTTTCAAAGATACAGAACACATCCCGGTAAGTACACACACAAGATTGACAATCAATGACTAAACATTGGATATTATCATAAGAAATGTCAAACAGATAATAAGCCAGCCTTCGGCTAAAACACTTCAACACTCACCCAAGCAACCGGACCACTTAAACACAGTTAATAAAAAACTCCCGGCGAACGCCACGGCATCTTGCCTTTGTCTCAAAGATCCTCTATCAAAATCCTCCCATAGACTTGCGTATGAAACTATTAAAGGGAAGAGGCGCACACGCACATACGAACGCACAGTTCGTTAACGCCTCACGGTTCTAGCTGCATCCAGTTTCACAAAGGCACTTTGAGAAGAGTTAATAAACTCAGTACATTGACTTGTCGAACTAAGCATTTTTATCTCACATCACCCATAGAAACTCATTGTTCAGCTACTCTTGGGTCGCCGCTCCTGCACTGTTCTCCACATTCCATAGGTCACAGAGAACACATGGACAATATATTATCAATCAAAAACCCTAGGCGTTTATATATATATATATATATATATATATATATATATATATATATATATATATATATATATATATATATATATATACACACACACATAAGGGCCGGACCTGGAGCTCAAAGAAGATAATATCTACGAAGGAGGCAGCAGGGAAAGGTATCCTCATTCCCTTAAGAGTTTTATTTAAATGCCGACGTTTCGCGACGAATTCCGAGTCGCATTTTCAAGGCTAAAAATATATAAATTTAGCGAACATTACTATTCAGTTTGATTTAATTTATATCAAAAATGTAATGGCAACAGCTTTCAGTAAAGTAAAAAGTTAAATTTACACAGTACCTTCAAAGCCAAACAAATTACAAGTACGGGACTTCACCTACCTATACGAAAGACAGAGTAAGACTAACAAAATAAAATAAGTAAAAACAGGGTGGGGCAAACCAGGATGAGGATGCCTTTCCTTACTACTTCCTTCGTGATATACATACATATATATATTCTATAAATATATATATATATATATATATATATATATATATATATATATACTATATATTATATATATATATATATATATATATATATATATATATATATATGTATATACATATATTATTAATATTATTATATTATATATATATATATATATATATATATATATATATGTATATATATATATATATATATATATATATATATTATATATATAGTATATATATATACACAAGTCTAAAAAAAGAAATCACAAGGAATATGAACGACTCTCAACTCGAAAAACCAGAGACATAAGCCATCTCCTCGTCGTTCGAAGCATCAGCCTCAAGGGATTAATGATCAAAGCTTCCTCAATAGAGCGTCTCATGCGAGCTTTATTGAAACGCAGACCACCTCATAACCCCCCCGCCTCCCCCCCCACCCCCTTCCCCGCCTCTGAGCCCCGGGCAAGCACGTCGCGTTTTATACGAAGCTAATATTAGTGGCAATTAATCGGAGATGTCACACTCTCTCTTCCTTCTCCTTCTACTTCTTCTTCTTCTTCTTCTTGAGACTCATTCAGAAAACGGGACTAATTTGAGACTAATCCACTCACTCTCACATTTACGTTCAAAGGGGCGGAGGAAAAGATTTTGTTACCAAACATTTCTTAAATACTGAGTCTCTCTCTCTCTCTCTCTCTCTCTCTCTCTCTCTCTCTCTCTCTCTCTCTCTCTCTCTCTCCCAAGTATTTAGAATATCTGTTAATAATTGTTTCTCTGTCTCTGCAATGTAAATATAATTTTTATTAGTAACTCTCTCTCTCTCTCTCTCTCTCTCTCTCTCTCTCTCTCTCTCCTCTCTCTCCCCAATGTATTTAGAATTTTTTATTTGTAACTCTCTCTCTCTCTCTCTCTCTCTCTCTCTCTCTCTCTCTGCAAATGGTATTTCAGCAATTGATTGATAAACTCTGAATTGATAACTCTCCTTGATCTTCTCTCTCTCTCTCTCTCTCTCTGGAATGTATTCAGCATATTGATTGATAACTCTGAAATTGATAACTCTCTCTCTCTCTCTCTCTCTCTCTCTCTCTCTCTCTCTCTCTCTCTCTCTCTCTTCTGGAATATTTAGAGGCAATTTCGAATTAATATTCTCATAAAGAGAACATTAACGCTTAAAAAAAAGTGCTAGAAAATAATGACACATAAAAGACTCTCTCTCTCTCTCTCTCTCTCTCTCTCTCTCTCTCTCTCTCTCTCTCTCTCTCTCTCTCTCTAGGAAGCAGAATGAAGGTCAGGAATCATAAAGAAGAACTTGATTATTTTTCAAAATGTTATTTGCTTTACGTTTGACTGAATTCTCTCTTCTGGTAAATAAATGACATTGGGGACTTTTAATTACACTTTCATGAATAAAATAAAAATTATTTTTTGAAATTAGAATACTTTTCTTTCATCAAATTCATGGGAAATAATAGTTTCTCCATAAACTGTGACAACTTCCTGGAGAAAGTAGCTATTTTATTAGATATTGGGGGCGTCTCTGAATATAATTAGGAGCATTAATAATAATAATAATAATAATAATAATAATAATAATAATAATAATAATAATAATAATAATAATAATAATAATAATAAGTGGTACGACCACCAACCTAAAGGATAGGGTGATACGTGCAAATAGACCAGACGTGACGTTGATTGACAAAATTAAGAAGAAAGTATCACTCTTTGATGTCGCAATTCCATGGGACACCAGGGTTGAAGAAAAAGAAAGGGAAAAAATGGATAAGTATCAAGACCTGAAAATAGAAATAAGAAGGATATGGGATATGCCAGTGGAAATTGTACCCATAATCATAGGAACACTAAGCACGATCCCAAGATCCCTGAAAAGGAATCTGGAAAAACTAGAGGCTGAAGTAGCTCCAAGACTCATGCAGAAGAATGTGATCCTAGAAACGGCGCACATAGTAAGAAAAGGGATGGATTCCTAAGGTGGCAGGATGTAACCCGGAACCCCACACTATAAATGCCACCCAGTCAAATTGGAGGACTGTGATAGACAAAAAAAAAAAGAAAAAATATAATAATAAAAAAATAAAATAAAATAATAATAATAATAATAATAATATAATAATAATAATAATATAATAATATAATATAATAATAATAATAATAATAATAATAATAATATCGGAAAACCAGATTATCCAGTTGTGAAATATTTCTAAACCTAACCCACAGGAATCTTCAGTATTTCAAAAAAGAAAAAGAAAATTAGTTCCCAAAAGGGATGAATATTGCCTATCACCTGAGCTACTCAGTTAACTGTATGAATAACTCCTGGTGATTGCAATCACCTAGTAGCCCTACTTGATAAATAACTTCAATATTTTCCTTAATTAATTGATTTAAAAGACGTCCGTGAACGAATCAGAGTTGCCTACAGTTATGGAAAGTATAACTGCTAAATAGAAATGGTTAACTTTGTGTGACTAAAAACAAAAGTTTACCAATATTTACTGAAACAGCTGACAGGAAGAGAGGTTTAATGCTCCTGCAGATATCATGTGTCAAGGATAGATGTGACCTGACAGGATTTCCAGAATAGGAATTTGACCTAATAGAACGAAACAAAAAATAATCTTACCAAGCAGGATTTGAAATAAGTTTTTTTTTTTTTACCTAATAAAATGACCATAACATAAAATAATCTTACAAAAAATACCTTACCAGACAGGATTTAAAAATACAATGTCCATAGAATAATCTTATTAAAAATTATTTTACCTGACACTGTTTGAAAAATAATCATTTTACCCAACAGAACTTCCGTAAAAAAATAATATCTAAAAGTATTCCCAGGATATGAAACTTAGCATTAAAAACAATAAATAGGATTTCCATTAACAAAAAAATAATCTTATCTAACAAGATTTCCAATATAAAATAATTTTGTACCAGAACTGACATAAATAAAAATCATATCTAACAGGATTTCCATGATGAAATTAAAATAAGAAAATTGCCATTAAAAAAAAATCTTCTCTAACAGGATTTCCATGAATAAAATTGACCTAAAAATATGTTATAACAAACAATAATTTTATCTAACAACATTTCCATGAATAAAAATTGAACTAACAAAATTTTATAACAAAATATAATTTTATCTAACAGGCTTTCCGTGAATATAAAATTTAACTAACGAAATATTAATTAAAAAATCACTTTATCAAAACATGATTTCCATAATAAAAAATATAGCCCAAGATTTCCATAATAATAATAAAAAAACTATGACGTGACGATTAAAAATTTGTGGCGCAGTAAAACGGGAAGCGTTTTGACGTATGAGAATCTTTAGTCCTATTTAGACTTCTTCATTTATATTATAGGAAAGCAAAAAACCTTTGAGGATATTTATGACTCGTGAATACCAAAATTTAGCAACTAAAGCTGTTATCTGTTTGAAGGTAATTTATCTTTTATCCTCTTTTATTTCTCTAGCACCTCTGAAAATTTATCAACTGAAGCCATTACCTGTTTTAAGGTCATTTATCTTTTTACTTTTTATCGCCTCAGGAACGCGTTCATATTTCTGAAACCTTCAGATATCCGAAACTGTAAGCTGTCTTAAGCCTTCGTAAGTCCTAAACTTTTAAAGTTATTGAATCTTGGTGGTAGTTGATACCTTAAGTCGCCACAATTTGAAATTTCCCGAACTTTAAAATCTCTGAAATTTTAAAGTTATTGAAATTCAGCTGAGGGCTACAATGAAGGCTGTTTTAAAAACTGAATAAAGATATTATACATCTTGATATAAGATAATATAATAAAAACTATATTAAATATAAACAAAGAAATAAATACGTGACATAAGTATATATTAACAAATAATAAAAAAACCGTAATAAATATAAACAAATAATATAAAAAACATCGTAAAAAATATAAACATATAAATAAATAAACAATATGTCAATATTTACAAATAATATAAAAAAACACTGTATTAAATATAAATAAATCAATACGTAAGTAACATGAGTAAACATTAATAAGAATGTCAATGTTCATTTAGCCTGAATTACATTTATAAGCAAATCAGACAGCAAATACGAAAATCTGGTGAATTCTCCCTTATTCTATGAGACCAACAAACCAGAGAAATTCATATAAGCGAAGCCACATCCACATACTATAATGGAATATAAACAAATAACAAAATGATAAATATTTACCTAACAATGCGAAGTGCATCGTTTTGATAAGGTAAAGAGAGAGAGAGAGAGAGAGAGAGAGAGAGAGAGGAGAACTTTTCCTTCATTACCAAAAATAATAGCAAACACACACACACACACAGAGGAATTCTTAGTTATCAGTGGATATTCTACATGCACTTGCAGAGAGAAGAGAGAGAGAGAGAGAGAGAGAGAGAGAGAGAGAGAGAGAGAGAGAGAGTTGGGGGCGGGGGAAGCTCTTCGCTCAAAGAAGAAGGCTACCGGAGAACCGATAGATTGGATGCATATCTTAGCCTTCCAATTCCTAGCATCGGACCAGGATCTTTTTCAACCCCTTCCCCCGCCCGCCTATCTCTCCCCCTCCCCTCCCGATCCCGATCCCCCTCACCCTCCTTTCTCCCCCTACCCTCTTCAAGCACCTTCAACATCCTCTTTCCATCACTTGAAAATGTTATTGGACCCTTTTCAATGGATGCTCTCTTTTTTGCTTTTTTTTTACTTTTTTTTCTTTCTTCCTTTTCGATCCCCTTTGAGCCGAAAGTTATGAGATTTTATCTTATCTCTTCTTCTTTCCTTCTCTCTTCTGCCCCTAACATTAGTCTTTATCGGCCTGTTTTTATTCCAATGTATTTCAACAATTTAAATCTACTGAGTCTTAATGGGATTTTTTGTGAAGTTTCATTCCAAATTATCTATAAGTATTCCAGGAGAGAGAGAGAGAGAGAGAGAGAGAGAGAGAGAGAGAGAGAGTTTCATTCCAAATTATCTGTAAGTATTCCAGGAGAGAGAGAGAGAGAGAGAGAGAGAGAGAGAGAGAGAGAGAGAGAGTTTCATTCCAAATTACCTGTAAGTATTCCAGGAGAGAGAGAGAGAGAGAGAGAGAGAGAGAGAGAGAGAGAGAGTTTCATTCCAAATTATCTGTAAGTATACCAGGATGAGAGAGAGAGAGATAGACGAGAGAGAGAGAGAGAGAGAGAGTTTCATTCCCAAATTATCTATAAGTATTCAGGAGAGAGAGAGAGAGAGAGAGAGAGAGAGAGAGAGAGAGAGAGAGAGAGAGAGAGAGAGAGGCTTATTTTAGAAATGTCAATATTCAAATGCATCGTAGACAGGGAAAGGTAAAAAAGAAATTTTCCCTAATTCCTAAAACTAATAGGAGAGAGAGAGAGAGAGAGAGAGAGAGAGAGAGAGAGAGAGAGAGAGAGAGACCCAAATAAAGAAAAAGTATAGAGTAACAATTTGACATCCATCTCCACCGGAAGAAAGATACGTCATATAACGCCAGCCATGTGAAGCAGAGAGCGGACATATTCCGTGAACTAGCGAAGTATATTCCCAAGCAAATGTTTATCCGGATTAGGGCCAATAGGAGTGATCTACTGTGTGTATAACCAACTTATCGGAAGCGGATTCCGCCTGATCGATTTCCTGTCGGCTGCTGGGGATAATTTATCATCCGGGAAGCAGTTTCATATTTTTTTTTTTTTTTTATCACTTATGCTGGGATGGAGGTGGCCTCCCTCTCTTATTATATTTTTTTAACTTTTGTTTTTCACTGAATAATATCCTGCTTATTTTCTTTTTTATGTATGAATAATTTCGCGTTTACTTAAAAATTGCGTGTGAGGTTACTGTCATTCAGTCTGTTTAATGAGTATATATAATGTATACACACATGCATACATACATACACACACACACACACACACACACACACATATATATAATATATATATATATATATATAATATATATATAATATTATATATTATATATATATATATATTATATACATAATATAATATATATATCAGTTTCATAATGCCTATCCTATACTCAATACATAGCACTTCCAAAATATTTTTAAAGAAATAAAAAAAGAATTGAAATGTTCTGACATCAGACAGAATACAAGGAAAAGGCGGGGCTCAGTTACTGTAACTACAGGTATCCTTTATGAAGATTAAACTTGGGTTGAAAAATTCGAAAAAAAAATTAATTTTTGGAGGCTAAAAATTACACTTATGTAACTGTACACATATAGTTAAAAAGCGTAAGTACTCAGTAACTAAATACATCCGTTATGTACACTGAACTTATGAGGAAAGCTCCGAAAAAATATTATTTATTTATGTCTTAAATTAAGATAAATTAACAGTTTGGAATCATTAAGGATCTCATAAAAATTTAATTTACTTAGTGCATTAAAAAGTAGCTAATAATAAATAATAATAATAATAATAATAATAATAATAATAATATAATAATAATAATAATAATAATAATACTGTTAAAATCATAATCAGAGAAATTATTTCGTTATAGCTATTATAAAAATCTTTCTAATGTTAATAATAATAATAATAATAATAATAATAATAATAATAATAAATAATAATAATTAATAATAACAAAAAGGCGTAGTAACGAGAACTGAAGGGATAAAGCTACCAGATGGGAGCAACATCAAACACTAGATGAGACAGGATACAAATACCTGGGAATAATGGAAGGAGGGGATATAAAACACCAAGAGATGAAGGACACGATCAGGAAAGAATATGCAGAGACTCAAGGCGATACTCAAGTCAAAACTCAACGCCGGAAATATGATAAAAGCCATAAAAAAAACACATGGGCAGTGCCAGTAATCAGATACAGCTCAGGAATAGTGGAATGGGACGAAGGCAGAACTCCGCAGCATAGATCAGAAAACCAGGAAAACATATGACAATACACAAAGCAAACTACACCCAAGAAGCAAATACGGACAGACTATACATAACACGAAAGGAAGGAGGGAGATGGACTACTAAGTATAGAGGACTGCGTCAACATCGAGAACAGAGCACTGGGGGCAATATCTGAAAACCAGTGAAGACGAGTGGCTAAAGCATGCTTTATGGAAGGACTAATAAAAGTAGACGAAGACCCAGAAATATACAGAGACAGGAGAATGGACAGACAGAACAGAGGACTGGCACAACAACCAATGCACGGACAATACATGAGACAGACTAAAGAACTAGCCAGCAATGACACATGGCAATGGATACAGAGGGGAGAGCTAAAGAAGGAAACTGAAGGAATGATAACAGCGGCACAAGATCAGGCCCCTAAGAACCAGATATGTTCAAAGAACGATAGACGGAAATAACATCTCTCCCATATGTAGGAAGTGCAATACGAAAAATGAAACCATAAACCACATAGCAAGCGAATGCCCGGCACTTGCACAGAGCCAGTACAAAAGAGGCATGATTCAGTGGCAAAAGCCCTCCACTGGAGCCTGTGCAAGAAACATCAGCTACCTTGCAGTAATAAGTGGTACGAGCACCAACCTGAGGGAGTGATAGAAACGATCAGGCAAAGAACCTCTGGGACTATGGTATCAGAACGGATAGGGTGATACGTGCAAACAGACCAGATGTGACGTTGATTGACAAAGTCAAGAAGAAAGTATCACTCATTGATGTCGCAATACCATAGGACACCAGAGTTGAAGAGAAGAGAGGAAAAAAATGGATAAGTATCAAGATCTGAAAATAGAAATAAGAAGGATATGGGATATGCCAGTGGAAATTGTACCCATAATCATAGGAAACACTAGGCACGATCCCAAGATACCTGAAAAGGAATCTAGAAAACTAGAGGCTGAAGTAGCTTCAGGACTCATGCAGCGAAGTGTGATCCTAGAAACGGCGCACATAGTAAGAAAAAGTATGGGACTCCTAAGGAGAGGATGGCAACCGGAACCCCACACTATACATACCACCCAGTCGAATTAGAGGACTGTGATAGAGCAAAAAAAAAAAAAAAAATAATAATAATAATAATAATAATAATAATAATAATAATAATAGTAATAATAATAATTAATAACAATAATAATAATAACATTAACAATCCGTCCTGTTAAATAAAATAAAAACAGAACTATTTAACATTGTATTTATCATTATACTTACTTGAAATTAACAGCAGACATATTCATCGGCGTGATATTCATGATAGCGATAACAGAACTTTGCATCATCGTATTCATTATAGCAGTGATACTGGAACTTGGTCATTCTAGTCATTATGATGATTTGTGGGATTCTCTCGAAAGTGGCATGACCATGGGAGAGGTAATCAACGCTACAGATAATCAGCACTAATTAATCAACAACTGATATAATCAGAGCAAGAGGTAATCAACGCTGGAGATAATCATCGACACGAGATAATCAACGCTAGAGATCATCATCGACACGAGATAATCAACACAAGAGGTAATCAACACACACTAGAGATTATCATCTACACGAGATAATCAACACAAATATCATCATCAACATGAGATAATTAGCACAAGAGGTAATCACCACTAGAGATAACCATCGACACGAGAGATCATCACCACCACGAGATAGTCAACACCTGAGATAATCAACACTTGAGATAATCAACACTCGAAATAATTAATATGAGATCATAACACCTCAGATAATCAATACCTGAGATAATCAACACTTGGAATAATCAAAACTTGAGATAATCAACACCTGAAATGATCAACATTTCAGATAATCAACAGTAGACATGCTTAACACGTGATAATCAACACCTGAATTCAAAAGCACTTGAGATAATTAGCACTCAAGATAATCAAAACCTGAGATAACAGCCCTAGAGATAATCAACACCCAATATAATCAACACTCGAGATAATCAACACCCAAGATAATCAGCAAAGCGATAATCAACACCTGAGATAATCAACACCCAGATAATCAGCAAAAGCGATAATCAACACCTGAGATAATCAACACCCGAGATAATCATCAATAAAGAAAATCAGCTAGAGATACTACACAACAGAGATAATTAGCGCGATGTCATCAAAATGAAGGAAGATTAGCACGATTTAATCAAAATCAAAATTATAATCAACATTAAGAGATAATCAACAGACTTTCCATCCTCACTAACTATTTATTCATCTTTAATTATTCTTTTACTTTATATATTCTCTCCATGTTTACAGCTTTCACTGGTTCGTGTAGTCACCTGAATAATAATAATAATAATAATAATAATAATAATAATAATAATAATAATCTTTTCGCCTGTTGACATATCCCAGGCCGAGAGTAAAAGGCAGGAGAGAGAGAGAGAGAGAGAGAGAGAGAGAGAGAGAGAGAGAGAGAGAGAGAGAGAGAATATGAATTATTGACAGACCAATAAGAACTCCATTCTATTCTTATCATAGATATATACTTTAACATTTACTTACTGATTCATTATATCTGGAATTCTCTTTATACTGCCTATATGCCTGATACAATGAGGAAAAGTATAAATAAAAACTCTTAAAAACTTAAAATTTTTCCATGAAATGTTTCAGTTTACCAATGGCGATAATGATAGATACAAACGCAGTCGTTATATCAATGCAATCAAAACCCCGCGAATAGAAAACGGTGACTGTCGCCTTACGCACAGAAAACGAAAATGATAAGTCGTGATAACGCATCGCCGAATTTAAATCATTATCAGAGATTATTAATATAAGTTATTTGATCTACTGCTGCTGCGCATGCGCCATCCTGAAGCCTTTATGGTGGACCCACATAATCAAACAAGGGGGGAGATATTCTAAAGAGACAAAAAAAGGAGCCATTTAATTCCCGCCAAATTATTCGACAAATTACCTCAGTCGGCGACGAATCATTGAAATAAAATATTCATTGGAATATCTCATCAATAAACCATTTCGGGAACCCATTTGGAACCCGCTCGTATTTCAGTCCGGGTGGATATTCGCCAAAATGACTCATTTTGGGGGAATGTGGCAAAATCATTAGGCATTAGCGATTGGATATGGTAAGTATTATTACAGGGAATATATAGAATTTAGGCCAGGTGCCAAGCACTGGGACCCGTGAGGTCCTTCTGCATTGTAGCGTTAACTGACTGTTTAACGGTTTGAACGGTGTAACACGAGGAAAAACCTCGTTGAGGCACTATAAATCAATTGTTAGATTGTGTTCGTTTGTTTTTTTGGTGTTTTTACGTTGCACGGAACCAGTGGTTATTCAGCAACGGGACCCACGGCTTTACGTGACTTCCGAACCACGTCGAGAGTGAACTTTGTGGGAAGATGGAAGAAAGAATATGAATATTCTGAATATTATGGCACACGACAAAGTTTAAACAATTTCGGATGGTTTAGCCACCGTAGTCTAGGTTAAGTGAAGAAAAATATAATTTTATATTTTTACCAACTAAAATATCCACGCATTCCCGGGATAGTCTTCGTCAAATTTATCTACTCCAGTCATCTTTTGCAGAATAAGAGTCTAAATGCAAAAAGAAAATTAAATAAATAAAAATAAATGATCGATAAGTCTTCTTTACAGACTAAGATTTCACAATAATTCCATTTTATGAAATTCATGGATGTACTACTTTCGATGCTTTTGTTACATTTCATCTCATTGGTCCATAAATTTGCTTGAAGATTTTATAATCTTAATTGCGACTAATGCAGTAATAGCCCGAAGGCCTCAAAACTTCATTTTTGCTACCACCTAGTTTCGACCATTATGGGTAAATATTTACACTAGCGATATTTACAATGAACGCTATTCTAACTATTGAAAATTGACATAATCAGGAACAACATACGGACAGCATTTAGTCCCAAGCTTAATACAAATAAACTTCCTACAATAATACTAGAGCGATTACACACTGCAAGAAGTAGTTGACTTGTTTAAGGTACACCAACTGACTCAAGTTTTATATAAGCACAATTTAACATTTGATGACATAAAAGGAGCTTAAAACTGAGAATAGAAAGAACTCTAATTCATATTCAAGGATCTTAAAACATAAGGATAACATCGAAAAATGGAGTCACAAACAAGTTTACAAGTCTTGTAAAAGCGCCTATACAATTAAGATATCCTATGTTAACTTCATATGACTTGTAGATATGTCAGCAGTTATAGCCATACCTTTCATGTGAAATTTCGTATATTAAGGCAAGCAAAACTCGTTAAATGTGGAACAGACAGATGCTTTCGAAGTACTCTTAGAAGGCAATATATCGCATTTGCAAACAATACCATATGTTGCGTTCTTAAATTGCAATAATGAAAATGCTTACGGAGATGTCTATAAACTTCTGCCAACCGATTATTATTATTATTATTATTATTATTATTATTATTATTATTATTATTATTATTATTATTATTATTATTATTATTATTATTATTATTATCTTATATCATAATCATCCTATTCGTCTGGATGGTTTTTATAGTGTAGGGTTCCGGGTTGCATCCGGCCTCCTTAGGAGTCACTCACTTTTCTCACTACGTACGCTGTTTCTAGCAGCACACTCTTCTGCATGAGTCCTGGAACTACTTCAGCCTCTAGTTTTTCTAGATTCCTTGTGTCCATATGATTATGGGTACAATTTCCACTGGCATATCCCATATTCTTCCTATTTCTATTTTCAGGCCTTGATACTTATCCATTTTTTATCTTTCTTTCTCATCTACTGTAGTGTCCCACTTTCTTCTTGGTTTTGTCAATCAGCGTCACGTCTGGTCTATTGGCCCGTATTATTATTATTATTATTATTATTATTATTATTATTATTATTATTATTATTATTATTATTTTTATTATTTTTTGTTTTTTTTTTTTTGCTCTATCACAGTCCTCCAATTCGACTGGGTGGTATTTATAGTGTGGGGTTCCGGGTTGCATCCTGGCTCCTTAGGAGTCCATCACTTTTCTTACTATGTGCGCCGTTTCTAGGATCACACTCTTCTGCATGAGTCCTGGAGCTACTTCAGCCTCTAGTTTTTCTAGATTCCTTTTCAGGGATCTTGGGATCGTGCCTAGTGCTCTTATGATTATGGGTACAGTTTTCACTGGCATATCCCATATCCTTCTTGTTTCTATTTTCAGATCTTGATACAACTCTAGTGTCCCATGATATTGCGACATCAATGAGTGATACTTTCTTCTTGACTTTGTCAATCAACGTCACGTCTGGTCTATTTGCACGTATCACCCTATCTGTCTTCTGATACATAGTCCCAGAGGATCTTTTGCCTGATTGTTTTCTATCCTCCCCTCAGGTTGGTGCTCGTACCACTTATTACTGCAAGGTAGCTGATGTTTCTTGCACAGTCTCCAGTGGAGGGCTTTTGCCACTGAATCATGCCTCTTTTTGTACTGGTCTGTGCAAGTGCCGAGCATTCGCTTGCTATGTTGTTTATGGTTTCATTTTTCGTATTGCACTTCTAACATATGGGAGAGATGTTATTTCCGTCTATCGTTCTTTGAACATATCTGGTTCTTAGGGCCTGATCTTGTGCCGCTGTTATCATTCCTTCAGTTTCCTTCTTTAGCTCTCCCCTCAGTAGCCATGCCGATGTGTTCATCGCTAGCTAGTTCTTTAGTCTGTCTCATGTATTGTCCGTGCATTGGTTTGTGGTGCCAGTCCTCTGTTCTGTTTGTGATTCTCCTGTCTCTGTATATTTCTGGGTCTTCGTCTACTTTTATTAGTCCGTCTTCCCATGCACGCTTTAGCCACTCGTCTTCACTGGTTTTTTGCTCTATCACAGTCCTCCAATTCGACTGGGTGGTATTTATAGCGTGGGTCCGGGTTGCATCCTGCCACCTTAGGAGTCCATCACTTTTCTTACTATGTGTGCCTGTTTCTAGGATCACATTATTATTATCATTATTATTATTATTATTAATTATTATTATTATTATTATTATTATTATTATATTATTATTCTAAAGGGTCCACAATAATACAAAGTGTAAAAAGTCCGTGTATAATTTTGAGGACTTTACAGAAAGCTTTCGAACCTTTCCCCTTGGACTGAAGATGAACCTAGGGAAGGGTTCGATAGCTTCTGTAAAGTCCTCAAAATTATACACGGACTTTTTACACTTTGTATTATTGCCCTGGACCCTTTTAGACATTATATATACTCTCGTGATAGAGTTTTTCCATGTTTATTATTCCCATTATTATTATTATTATTATTATTATTATTTATTATTATTATTATTATTATTATTATTATTATTATTTATTCATTATTATTATTGTTATTATTACTATTATTATTATCATTATTATTTCGGCAGACGAAACCTGTTCACAAGGACCAAGCACACTAAAGGGACCACTGACTTAAAATTCAAGCTTCCAAAGAACGTTGGTTTCAACCTGCCGCCGCTAAAGACCCTACACTGCGGCAGTTACTTATCACGACACACAGCCAGTTACTTTTTCCATCGCCCTTGGGCGAGGAGCGAACTCGCGACATCTTAACGGCATGTCACGACGCGAGCGAACATACCAGCGATCCATACAAAGGAGCAGTCGAACTCCATCCCAATTTACGTGTCGTACCTACGACGACGACAATACGTGAGGATACACCAGAGTTTTCTTTTTATTTGTTGGTATAATTGACGGAAAGAAAACGAAAGAATGGTATTCCGTATAACGGATGAATAAAGGAAAAATACAAATCGGTTCAGTTGTGTATAAATCTCATATTGGAAAAAGAATCAGAGAAGCTTTCTTCTTCACGTCGACGGAGAATTTTTAGGGGGACTTCGAGTATGCACCCTGGACCTCTCCTCCAGACTTCCTCTTCCATTTGGGGGAAAGGAAACGGAACAATGTCGCTTCCTCAACCGCACCCCCCCCCCCCCCCCCCCCCCCCCTCCCCCCCCACCCCCCCTCCACAGTAACGGGAGAATAAAAAGAAAATCACAGGAAATCTTTTGCAAGTAGGTGTTGGACCCTTGAAAAAACTTTTAAAATCAGGTTTATTTCAGCTAGCGTACACACACACACACAAACACACACAGAATGACTCATGAAATATTTTCAAACTAATATCATGAAGGAGAGTAATACTGAACTGGTACTCATGGTTAGACTAAGTTAGGTTAGATTAGTTTGGTTAAAGTCAGAACCATTCAGAACACTAAGTTTATGGTATGTCATCAAGCTAATATAATGCAATTAGGTTAGATTAGGTTAGGTTAGGCGTGTTTGGTTACGACCTGTTAAAATGGATTAAGTTATGTTAGGTTGGTAAGTTCGGAACCTATCAGGGCGAAAAAGTTCATGGAGTGATTTCAAACTGATATCAAACAGCAGGTAAAGTACCTATAGCTGGTTCACCTAAGGTAGATCCTTGGGTGAGCCCTATGCCTATGGGACCTTTGTTTGGCTGCCGCTGATTGGCTGTGAGCTGCCTACCTCCCGGTGCCAGCCAATCAGCGGTCGCCAAACAAACTTCTCGTAGGCATAGGGCTCATTCAAGAATCTACCTTAAGTGAATCAGCTGTAGTACACTGGGTTAGGTTAGGTTAGGTGTGGTCGATTAAGACCTGTTATCATAGGTTAAGTTAGGTTAGGCTGGGTATTGTTATTAAATTCAGAACCGATCAGGGCAAAAAGGTTTATGGAGTGGTTTCAAACAGATATCAAGCAGTAGAAAAAGGACCTAGCACACCACGTTATTTTAGGTTGGGTTAATTCAGAACCTCTCAGAGCAGAATTAGGCCTAACCTATTACCCTAGGACGACCAATCTATCAGATGTACTACTTCCCACCCTAAGGTGAACACGTGCCATATAATAAATAAATAAATAACAGCCATAATCATACGTAATTACCATATCCAATCGCACATCGCATCATGAAACGCTAATGACTAATGATTTCGCCACATTCCCACAAAATGAGTCTCTCTGGCAAATATTCCCCCGGACTGAAATATGAGCGAGCCATAATGGTCGCCCTCCCCCACCCCCCCCCCCCCCCCCCCCCCCCCCCCCTCTTCCTACCTCCCCCAAACCCCGAACCGTTTGGAAATGCCCCTTATTGATGAGATATTCCAATGAATATTTTATTTCAATGATTCGCCGCCGACTGAGGTATTTTTGTCGAATAATTCTGCGAGAATTTAATGGCTCCATATTTTGTCTCTTTTAGAATCTCCCCTATGTTTGATTATGTGGGTCCTCCACAAAGGCGTCTGGATGGATGGATGGAGAGCATGCGCAGTAGATCAAATACCTTATATTAATAATCTCTGATAATGATAGAAATTCGGTATGCATTATCGAGGCTTATCATTTCGATATCTGTGTGTGGGGCGAAAATCATCATTTTCATTTGCACGGTAAAGATTACAGTGATGATGTCTGTGGTGAAATCTGTCATCGTCGTCATAGATAATAATGGAAACTTTCACAGAGAGGATGCTGGTGTTAATGGTGTCAGAATTAGTATTAGCTTTTATTAAAATATGTATATATATATATATATATTATATATATATATATATATATATATATATATATATATATATTATATATATGTGTGTGTGGTGTGTGATGTGGTGTGTATGTATGTATTATAATTTCAATGTTTTGAATCAAGTTTTTATTTATTTACTTTCCTTCTTGCACACATGAAGCCTTGGCAGCATAAAAAACACTAAGCCAGAAATTTATATTCATGAAAAAAACTTCAGAAAGTTTTTTATGGTTTGATAACCTTCTAAATCGAAAGTGCTTTTTTTTTCTTATTTTAATATCATTTTTGTATACATCAAGTCATGAAATTAACATATTGAACACATGTAAGACATAAATATATGTTAGAAATATATGACGTCAATATATAAAACAAATATATGAAATTAACATATGAAATAAATGTATGGAAATAAATATATGGAATAAAATGTACATAAATATACAAAATCAATATATGAAATCAATATACGAAAATAACATATAAGATAAATGTATGGCATAAATTTATGAAACAAATATATGATAAATATATAAAAAAAATATATATGAAATTAACATATGAAATAAATGTATGACAGGATATAAAATAAACATATGACCTAAATATATAAAATAAATATACGCAAATAACAAATGAAATAAATGTATGACACGAATAATATAAATAAAATATATGACATAAAATAAATGAAATAAATATATAAATTAACACTATAAATTAAATGTATAACATAAATATATTAAAGTAAATATATGATAAATTAACATATGAAATAAATATAAATGACATATATATGGAATAAATACATGAATTCTTTAAATATATCTAATACAAACCAACATACGAATAAATATATCTACAAGTCTAGTATTACATGCAAAAACCCGCCAATCCAGCGAGGAGAACTTCTTCTGTTTATTAAATACGCCTACAGAAAAGAAATTATTATTGGTTTATCTGTAACTCAAAAGACGAAAGCT